>NW_005842562.1:20692-24548 GCF_000455745.1 Alligator sinensis | reverse complement strand
TAAAGCAGCTCAACTAAGCCACCAGCCATCAGGCCTAAACAGAAATGGTGTGGGGCTCTGGACGCACATAAAGCCAGTGCCTGAAGCAGTCTGGCCCTGCAGGCAGCAAGGAGAGGAGCTGTGGAGCAAGGTGGCTGCAGAAAGAGACTGGCACCCATGCTATCCCAGAGAGATGCAAGTATAGAGCTAAAGGGGACTTATAGCCTGTGAGGAAGTTAGTGACCCAATGGGGGAGAGGTGGGGTTTTTTTATTACACAGTCTGTGGGTTTGCATTTATGTTCTTATTAAGAACTCTCCCTGCTGGCACACCCCGGCCCAGCTCCATAGAGCCCCTCCAGCTCAGCCTCCCCGCTCCTCCTTCCCTGCTCCGGACCTCGCAACCACTGGCCCTGTGCTCCTGCGCTGCTCTTGCTGTGCTCCACGTGCCCACTCACTCCCACCCCACTCTTCCTGCCGCGGCTTTCAGTGCTTCCCTACCTGCCTGCCAGCTGCTCCTGCACCATGTGGCTCCCAGCTGCATGACTGGACCACGGGAGCACAGGGCCTGTGGTGGTACCCTGGGGCCAGGAGCAGGGGAGGTGGGTGTGTGCAGTGAGGGAGGGATAGAGTGTGTGTGTGCGTGCACGCATGCATGCAGTGAGAGAGGGACAGACTGAGTGTGTGTGTGTCCCACATGCACACCCCACCATACACAGGCACCCACACCACCCCTTGCACTGCCATACATGCAGACCCCACACCCTCACACACCCCAGCCACGCTCCACCCCACACACAGCCTCCCACAAACCCCATACTTCCCCCCACATATCCACACACACATACTCCCTCACCCCCACACCTATCTGCCCCCCCCACAAACCCCGACAGGCACAACCTAACAAGCCCCCTTAACACACCCACAGTCCCCCACAAACCTATACCCACCCCTCATGCCCCCACCCCCCCACAATATACAAGAGTAAGACTTCATTTTAAGCTATTGTGCAATCACCTCTATGTACACTACACAAACACATGTAAATCAGGACAAAAATATTTTTGAAATCAAATTAATGAATGTTGTAGATGTTTGATTTTTAGAATATAATGTGGTATTTTTCTGGTTCTGAGATGGCAACACCCCTTGCTGAAAGGAGTACTTCTGGGGGCAAGGAGAGAAACTTCTGATGGCAAAGGTTCGGGGTTAGGGGCTGGCACTTCCAGTCATGAGATGATGACCAGGGGGTGGGGCACCTGTCAAGGGGTGGGGCTACCCATGCGGCCTTTGACAGCTTGCCAAAACTCGGTAAGCAGCTCTCCACCCGAAATAATTGCCTGTCCCTGCTGTAAGGGATGAAGAGGAGGACGCAGGGATGTTGCAGGGGCACCCAGCTTAGAGCCTCGCCCTGGGTCAGGGATTCGGAGGTGGGGGCTGAACCAAACTGAGAACAGCTTTACTCTGGGTCAGAGATGCTGGAGGGGACTGAGACGAGGTACAAGGCAGGGTCAAGGGGCCCAGAGACCACAAACACAGCAAGGGCTAGAGCAGAGAGAGCTGGGCCCAAATCAGTGGGCCGTGGCTGAGGCCCCTACACAAGGACTGAACTGTGGACAGAGTCACATCTGAGAGGCATGGGCATGGGTGTAGTGGCAAAAGGAGGCCATGAGTAGCAAAAGGAGGCCTTAAGACAAAGGGTGCCCTGGGTCATGGACAGAGAGCCAGGAGGGCCACTTAGTATTTCAGGGGCAGGACTGGGATCAACTGGGTCTGGGAGGGACCGGCTGGCCGAAGACCTGATGAAGGCTCACTCTGGGATCCGGGGGCAACCTCCCTTTTTACAATCAAGTAACTCCATCAAGGCATGGTAGGTGAGAGAAAAGAGAGGGTAGCTGAAGGCATGAGCCACTGGGGCATCATGGCTGCTCCTGGGGCCCATTTCTGTCACACATAGGGCCTTGCAAATTGCCCCCATTACTACCCTGAGAATCAAATCCTGTCCCAATATGGTCTGAGCCTTCAGTGGAGCTCACTTTTAGACGCTTATCCACAAACAGTTCTGTACATGCCTGATTAACAAGAAGAGGCAGTCACATTGACACGATTGCATTGATTCACAAATGCACTTAAGCCTTTGAAGGGACTGGCCCCAAGTCATTAATGTAGGACTGAAATGGTGGGGGTCGTCTTGTCTAAGTCTGCTCACTTCACCCAAAGGACGAAAAAAAGTACTAATTTTTTTTATATGCACAACCATCATTCCGTATTTTTCGCTGGGAATATATATTTTAAAATATGCTCAGACACTGATACCAACTCATGAATTAAAATTCTAGCTGAAAATAAAATGTCAGAGAAGTGCTGACAGTTGTAACAACACAGAATGTCCTTTTAACAGCTGAGATAATGCAAAACTAGCAAATTCTCAGTTTTTAAACTCTGGGCTAGGTCAGTAATTTAAATCTTTAGGTTCTCTTGGATCGCAAGCATTTTTCAGGTGATGAACAATCCATTGAGTTGTGTCGGGATCAGAGCCAGTACAGCTTCCTGTTGTTTCTGTCACAATTGGGGAACATGCTGCAATTGAAGTTGCATAAACAAGACTGCAGGGACACCAGCATGATGAGGCCCTTAGTGGGGCCTCAGAGTGCTATCATAATACAAGTTAGCAATATTCTCTCTGTGGATTTAAGAAGATTCCAACTGTTCCCCCAAGAAACCTAGCATTTGAAGTATTTATTATTTTAAACTGTAAAGATGCTGCATATGTGTTGCTTGAAACTCCACAGAGATAGGAAAATGCCAGACAGCAAAGATAAAATGAATAACATACAAGCAAGTACTTGCATGTACAGCAGTGGTCTCCAACCTTTTTAAGTAGGAGATCACCTTTGGCATTTAAAAGCAACCCAAGATCTACTGTGTACATGTGGAGTGGAGGGAAATTAGCAGGAATCAGGGAGATGACAAAGAGCCATGAAATCAATTAACTCAATTCTGCCCAAATAGAAATGCTGCAGTCCCTCCTGGGCACTTGGCTTTAAAATTTGGGTGGAGCAGGGATCAAAGGAACCTACTTTTTGGGGGGGGGAGGGAAAGGGAATTTTCCGTATTCCAGGTCAAATTAGCCAAATTGGGTTATTTGACCCCAGCAGTCTTCCCTCCCCGGAGCAGGGTGGCTGGACTTGATGATTCACAGATTCCTAGATGCTAGGGTCGGAAGGGACCTCAATAGATCATCGAGTCCGACCCCCTGCATAGGCAGGAGAGTGCTGGGTTCAGATGACCCCAGCTAGATGCTTATCTAACCTCCTCTTGAAGACCCCCAGGGTAGGGGAGAGCACCACCTCCCTTGGGAGCCCATTGCAGACCCTGGCCACTCTAACTGTGAAGAAGTTCTTCCTAATGTCTAGTCTAAATCTGCTCTCTGCTAGCTTGTGGCCATTATTTCTTGTAACCCCCGGGGGCGCCTTGGTGAATAAAACCTCACCAATTCCCTTCTGTGCCCCCGTGATGAACTTATACGCAGCCACAAGGTCGCCTCTCAACCTTCTCTTGCGGAGGCTGAAAAGGTCCAGGTGCCCCAGTCTCTCCTCATAGGGCTTGGCCTGCAAGCCCTTAACCATACGAGTGGCCCTTCTCTGGACTCTCTCCAGGTTATCCACATCTCTCTTGAAGTGTGGCACCCAAAATTGAATGCAGTATTCCAACTGCGGTCTGACCAGGGCCCGATAGAGGGGAAGTATCACCTCCTTGGATCTGTTCGTCATTCATCTGCTGATGCACGATAAAGTGCCATTAGCTTTTTTGATGGCTTCGTCACACTGACGACTCATGTTCATCTTGGAGTCCACTAGGACTCCAAGATCCCTTTCC
>NW_005842562.1:10032-19964 GCF_000455745.1 Alligator sinensis | reverse complement strand
TGCCCCTCACTTAGGAACACTGAGGCAAAGAACTCATTGAGGAGTTCAGCCTTGTCCCCCCTGTCCGTCACCAATTGCTTCTGCCCATTTAGTAGGGGTCCTATTCCACCCTGGGCCTTCCTTTTACTCCCTATATAGCTGAAAAACAATTTCTTATTATCCTTAACTGGGGATGCCATCCTCAGCTCCATGGTAGCTTTGGCCCGTCTAACTGCCTCCCTACAATCGCGAGCAGAGGAGGTATACTCCTCTTTGGTAATCTCTCATGAGGTCCCTTCCAGCCCTAAACTTCTGTGAATCTGTGTATAAATCAGTTTTGAATCCTACTGAGTGAGCAAAACTCAATAGAACCTACCTTTTTCTTTTAAAAAAATTCATGTCCCAGGTCAAATTAGCCAGATCAGATCCAAATCCATTTGAATCATACAAGAACCATATGTGGCCCTGCCCCTGGCAAGTATCCTCCATCCCAGCCTGGATCTTCAGATACTTCCAAATCCTTTGGCCAGATCCTATGTGAAAGCCCAAGCCAGGAGGCTTGGGGTTCAGATGCCCTAGAGTTTTGCTTGCCCTCAGCTGTATGGCCACAGGAGCAAGCTAGAGAGGAGTCTCCCATTTCCACAAAGTTGCATGTAGCCAAGATCTTCCCACTGGAAGTGAAAGTAGGAAGCTAACTTGATCGGGGTACTACTCCCTGGTTTTCCCCTGCCAGTAGGAAAACCACCTTAGTGGTCATGGTATTTCCCCTGCCAGGGAAGTATATGAGCTAGATCTGCAAACTGGCAGCTGGAGCAGACTCTAATACAGCCTGCTTCATTAAGTATTTTGCATATGTGCACCCCTGGACTATGGACCTGCCATGGTTCTACAAAGTCCTGGATTGCTTCAGGAACAGATATGAGTTACACACCGAGGCCCCAATGACCGTGACAAACCACTGTAAGGTGATAAGGGCAAAAAACAGACTGTTGGCCTAGCAGCCATCACCAGGTAGTATGTCCACAGGCATGTGGGAATGAATCTTCCAAAAGGATATGCAAAAGGAGCACAGGGACTTGAGCTGGCAGATAGCCAGGAGGGAAGTGTGGGGGAGAGTAAGCAAACTCCTCTAGGTGGTGACAAGGATCACAGGAGTCAGAGAGATGGCACTGTTTAGACACCTGACCAAGCAGCCAGGGACCTGACAGTCCACTTTGACTAGTTCATGTTTTGGTTCAGAAATGCTCTGTGAAAGACTAGGAACCTGCTCATGTACAGGCACACAAACCTCCCAGTTGAGGACTGCATCAGAACTGGAATGACTGAGCTACAGCTATACTATAAGAAGACAGAAAGAGACAACAGGGAGAAGACAGCAGAAGTCACACGAAAGAGGAAAGAACAGCACAGACTGTCCGGGATCCCCAAAGAAGACACTGATGACGTGGAAGAGGATGATGATCATGACAAAGAGGACATGAGTGATGAGGATGACAGGGAGGAAGATAACGAAGATGACGGACTAAGGATTGGGGAAAGAAACAAAGGGGTTGTGGAGCAGGAGGGTGGGAGGTGGGGAGGGGAGAGTAAAGGGCATGGAGGTGGTTTTGCATGTTTGTAATGGTTAAAGGAGATAATGATGGGCATGCAGGTGCAGTTATTGTATGGGAGATGATGGTTAACAGTAGATGTATATTACGGACTGTCAAGTGAGCCATGTTGGTCATGAGATAGGATGGCAATGGATATAGGGGTATGTGTGCGTGAGAGAAATATATTTTTGCAAAAAAGGAAAGTTTGTGCTATATGTAAGTAAGTGCCAAAACGCTGCTTAAAGGTGTGTTTATGGAGTACCTGTGCTAAAACTTGTAGCAGTTTCAAAAAATTGCAGCATTAATTCTGGGGGTGAACTAAATCTATGGGCACTACATGCAAATTCCTACAAATATGTTTACAAATGTGTTTCTCACTTTCATGTGCTCAGGTGGGGCAGGGCCTGGCAGTAAGGAGGAGAGGAAGGGGTTGCAAGGGAAAGAAGTTTGGGGGGCAAAGCAGGTACCTGGCCCCCCCAGATTTATTTTCCTTGCTCTAGCACTGAGAGGGGTACAAATTCAAGGCAAATCTCCAATAATTAGATTGTATACCTGGAATATAATAACAAATTTATAATTTTTCCATACATAGAATCTACTTATTGGAGCGGTTACCTTACATTCAAGTAAATACAGTAATAACATTTATGGGGAAGCAATCTTTTGCTTTGGGAGGAAATAACTACATTTCAGGTAGCTGGGTGTTCCAGTTGACTAGGATACATACAAATAACAGTATCCATATTTCTTCCCTCTAGCACTGTTTCCCAAAGTAGTGAAAGGCTGTGGCAAGCAAGATGAGTGTATGTATAAAATGAATGCCTGTTCTTTTTTCTAGCAGGATGGGATTGGGCAATGCATATCTGGCAAGTCCACACATGAGAACAGATGGGAAGGGCTAGGTTCCACCAAAGCCCACTGCGATTGCATGGGGCATAACCACCTGATCCACAAAGACAGGTAAAAAATACCAGGGCCCAATATTCCTAGCCTCAGAAAACAGTGAACGATTAACTCCTGAATGTTTCAAGAAGAATCATAATGTTTAAATACACAGAACCATGCATAACTCCATAAAGAACGAGGTCTGTAAATAATTGTTCTTTTTTTCCTCTGAATCTGAGTAGATTCTACCAGAATATTCAAGGGCAGAGAATTCCAGATAATCTCCTGATAAACCCCAAAAGGTATTTCATAATCTGAATGTCCCACATCACACTGTGATCTCCTCCTACTTTTTCCATTCTCTTACAAAAAATTGCATAGTAATGGAAAACATCAGAACCATTCCAGTTTGTTACTAATGAGTAAATTATTCTCACACAGTGAAAGTCATAAAGCTTTCAGAGCTGCAAAGTTTCCCACAGGAAATTACTGTTAGCATAAATAAAATCTTTATATATTAGCTTGTAACAAAAGGGTTTCTGGGTGCACCATAAAGTCAAAGGATGGGATAAAGCTTTACATAAGAAATGCTGTCTATCTTGCACTAGAAGGTTTAGAAGGGACCTCAGGAGGTCACCTAGTTCAATCCTCTGCAGGATTCCTCCTCAGCAGGATCATCACCAACTACACCATCCCAGCCAAGGATTTGTCTAGCTGGGTCTTAAAAACCTCTAAGGATAGAGATTCCATAACCTCTCTAGGTAGCCTATTCCAGTGCTTAATTACCTTCTTAGTGAGAGAGTTTTTCCTAATACCTAACTGGAAATTCCCTACCTGCAACTTAAGATCATTGCTCCTTGTTCTGTCATCTGCCATCACTGAGAACAGTCTAGCTCCATCCTCTTTGTAACTACCCTTAATGGAGTGGAAGGCTGTTACCAAATCCCCCCTCAGTCTTCTCTAAACTAAGCAAGCCCAGTTCTCTCAGCCTATCCTCATATGTCATGTCCCCTGGCCCCTAACCATTTTTGATGCCCTCTGCTGAACTCTCCAATTTGTCCACATCCTTTCTGTTATGGGAGGCCCAAAACTGGACACAGTACTCCAGATGTGGCCTCATCAGTGATGAATAAAAGGGAATAATCACTTCCATTAATTTCCTGGCAACACTCCTACTAATGCCGCCCAGTATGCTGTTAGCTTTCTTTGCAACAAGGGTACACTGTTGGCTCATATTCAGCTTATTGTCCACTGTAATCCCCAGGTCCTTTTCTGCAGGGCTGCTACTTAGCCAGTCAATCCCCAGGCTGTAGCAGTACATGGGATTCTTCCATCCTAAGTGTAGCACTTTACACTTGTCCTTATTGAAATTTCCTTTGGACCAATCCTCCAATTTGTCGAGGTTTCTCTGAATCCTTGCCCTACCTCTACTAATCCCCTTAGTTTTGTGTCATCTGCAAACTTGCTTAGGGTGCACTCCATCCCATCTTTCACCTCGATGATGAACATATTGAACAAAACTGCTCCCAGGACTGACCCTTGGGGCAATCCACTTGATACCGGCTGCCAACTAGACATTGAGCCATGTCTCCCTTTTTACCCCAATGACCCAGCCAGTTTTCTATCCACTTTACAGTCCATTCATCCAAACCACACTTCCTTAGCTTGCTTGTGAGAATGTTGTGGGAGACTGCATTGAAAGCCTTGCTAAAGGCAAGGTATAGCATATCCACTATTCTCCCTGCATCCACAGAGCCAGTCATCTCATAATAGAAGGCCTTCCTGACTTCATCCCTGCATGCCCAAGCAATACTTTTATACTCTTCCCTAGTTGTTTGTCCAAGTTTCCATTTCTTGTAAGCTTCCTTTTTGTGTTTTAATTCATTGGAGAGTTTCCTGCTAAGCCAAGCTGGTCTTTTGCCATACTTACTAGTATTCCTGAATATTGGCACTGGATTTATGACCCAGATACCCTTGTTCAAAACAGACCCAAACCCTCAGACCGACCATGACCTTTCCATACAATAATAGGCAACTTTTATTGATACACAGTGATAACAAAAAGACTAATGCAAACAATTCTATATATCTACCAATCCTAGGGCTGTCTCAAAGTCAAGGGATGTCTGGCCAGGATGCTAGCTTCACTCTGTGGTTCTCTCTTGAATGTCAGATGTCAGCAGTCTGGAGGCTGGAGGCCAAGGCTAGCCCTCCACAGTGAGGTGGATGAGATGGGCTGGTGCTATGCCCTCTGTCCATCGTGCCTCAGGTTCCTCTCTCAGGGACCCCTTGCTGTTCTAAAGTCCCTTGTCCCTTTTTTTGTATTCTTTCCCCCTCCCAATGATGCTTCATCCATGGCTATCGCTGATTGGTCTTTCTGTGGTCGTCATACTGGCCACATTCTGTCCTGCCAGCATATTCCTTTGTTTCACAAGCCCATCACATGTACACATCCTAATTTGGCCTTTCTGGGTCTTTTCCTAATTTGGTCTGCTTCTCCAAAACTGGAACTCAGGCCCCCAACTCTTGGGCTTTGTGAGCTGGTGCCACCTTATCTCATGTTATGGAACAGTATGGTACATGATCACAAATTTCCCAGGCTATGTGTATATCCACTGGCCTTGTTGCTTGCCTGGGTTAGACACCCTGTCTGTCTTGAAGATTATGAAACTGTGTGACAATCAGGACTTTAGAAACCAATTAACCAGTGCTGAATAGAGGGGAGTAATCACTTCCCTCCTTAACCTGCTGGCAGTGGTCCTACCAATGCAGCTCAGTATGCTGTTTGCCTTCTTGGCAACAAGGGCACACTGCTGGCTCATTCAGTTTATTGTCCCAGCACATCATCACACATAACACAACACACATTTTTCTCCAGTTAGAACAAAACTAGATGCTTTACTAATATGCAACTGGTCAAGCCAGCAGATGGATGCCTCCAGCCACTGCAGAAAGGAGTCTTCAGAGATGTGGGTAGTGGTGTCCCCCAGGGGTTGGCCCTTGGACCAGTATTGTTCACTATCTTCATCAGCGATCTGGATGAGGGTATAGAAAGCACTCGGTCCAAATTCACAAGCAACACCAAACTAAACATACTAGAGGGTAGGGAGTGAATTCAGGTGGATTTGGATTGGCTGGGGAAGTGGGTGGATGAGAATAGGATGCAATTTAACAAAGATAAGTGCAAAGTGCTGCACCTGTGGAGAAAAAAATCACCAATACACCTATAGACTCAGAAGTACCATTCTATGTTGCACAGCAGTAGAAAGGAATCTCGGAGTCACAGTCGATGCAAAAGTGAACATGAGTCACCAATGTGATGAGGTAATAAGCAAGGCTACCTGCACACTGTCTTGCATTAGCAGGCACATCACGAGCAGGTCTAGGGAGGTGATTCTTCCCCTCTATGTGGCTTTGGTAAAGCCGCAACTGGAGTACTGTGTCCAGTTTTGGGCGCTGCACTTCAAGAGGGATGTGGATAACCTGGAAAGGGTTCAGAGGAGGACTACTCATATGGTTGACGGCCTGCAGGTAAAATCCTATGAAGACAGACTGAAGGACATGAATCTCTTCAGCTTCCGCAAGAGAAGGCTGAGAGGTGATCTTGTGGCTGTCTGCAAGCTCATCGGGGAGGTCAGCAGGGAATAGGGGATACTCTGTTTACCAGGACACCCCTTGGGGTTACTAGAAACAATGGTCATAAACTGAAGGAGAGTAGATTTAGATTGGACATCAAGAAGAAATTCTTTATGGTGAGGATTGCCAAAATGGACTTCCCAGAAAGGTGGTGCTTTCTCCTACCTTGGAGGTGTTCAAGAGGAGATTAGACAAGTACCTGGCTGGGGTTACTTGACCCCAGAGCTCTTTCCTGCCCAGAGCAGGGGGTCAGACTTGATGATCTAATAGGTCCTTGCCGACCCTAGAAATCTATGAATCTATGAACCATCACCACCCATCACTTCCTCTTGGTGGCAATGGTCTTGATCCTCCCAAGCTTGGGGATGCCTTGACCTGGCCTCTTCCACCAACAGAATGTACTCCTCCTCCTCCTCTGGTGCTAGAGCTCCATATCTGTTCTCCAGGCAAAGTGCTGCAGATGGAGATGAAGACTTCTGCTTACTGTCAGAGGTCATGAGTGTGGCAGGCCAGTAGGGGGCACTCCTGTGCTGAGCCACCCACCTCATCACACCGGACCACCTACCAGGCTCCGAATGCCTCTCTGGGGCACCTCACGTCCAGTCGACCCCTTTCCTGAAACACACCTGCGAGCCTGGGGGTACTGCTGCCGCCACCCAGGGTCTGGACTGTTCTTGGTCCTGTGCCCCCTGAGAAACATAGGCCTTGTAGTACTAGAGGGTGCTTGACCCACTGCTAGAATTTGGGGTGCTTCCTTTAGTCTGAAGCATAAATAGTGTTCTCCCTTAGTCAGCCAGACCAAGGGGACACAAAGTCACGCCCCTTTCCCTCTCCCAGCCAGTTCACCATGCTTAGAACGAGGGAGAACTTTATTGGTTACAGGGAGTAGGTTTGGGGTAGGGTACTGGATAGAGAGGTATCACAGAATAACCTTTGAGCAAACAGTGTGGCTAGGTAGCCATTGATTATGCAACTGCTGTGCTGCAAGCTATATATCTAGATAGATCTCAAGTAACTTACCCACAAGTATCATCCAGAGGCTGGTAGCTTTCCTCTGGAGGCAGGCAGTTTCTTGTGTGTCCAATTTCAAGAGAGAAGGAGAGGGCTGCAGCGTACAGCTGCTCTTACTCTCTCCTTAGGAGCCCTAGGGCTCCAGCATGGAAGCTCTCTCCCTGCTTTCCAGCATGGCTCTGTCAAAAATGGCTCTCCTCCTCCTTCCTCATGGCAACTCCTTTTATCCCCTGTTGTGATCTCATCACTAAGGTCCCACCAGCAGCAGCCCCACTGGCTGAAGCCTGGTGCTTTCATATGACCTCACTTTCACGGTCCAACCAGGCAGGTGTTAAACTGATTGGTTGGCATCAAATAAAAAGCAATACTGGTCAAGCCCCTTTCTCCAAACTATGAGGTAAGTGCCCAGCCCATGGACTACTGGTGTCTCCTGAGTCATGAGGGGCACTTGCCCCCCCGGTGGCCAATCGCACACACTGACCTGGAAGCAGCATTCCCTCTAACCTGGCTGTAAGAAGGAATGCTGCTTGGAAGAGCTAGCAGCACACCCAGAAGGGCCAGGGATGTGCCCAGAAGGGCCAGCAGCACTTCTCCTGGCGCCCTCACTCCCTGGCTGGCACTCTCAGGGGGGGCACCAGCGCTCTCAGGGGGTGCACATGCATCCCCGTGCACCCCCTATGTGTTGCTGCTGGCCCAGACAATAGGGCTTAGAGCAACCCAGCAAATAGGTTGACAGACAGGTGAGAGACCTGGTCACTTGATCTGCAAGGGCGGGAAACTTGTGACGGAGCAGGTTCTCCCCTCCCTCAGCAATGTATCTGGCTCAGGTTACACCTCAGGATTACCTGAAGCAGGGTGTGGGGAGAGCTTCCTGCCCACCACATTGACCATGGTAACCAAATTGACAGACAGGTAATAGAACAATGGCAAGAAGAAACCCAAAGACAGGTCTGGGAAGACGCTGGCAAGGCATTTTGCCACAGCGAGGTTCCATCTTCCACCTTCCTGGGATTCCATGTCCTCTTCCTTGTCTAGAACTGCCTCTGGCAGTCCTTCCTCTGCAGTCCTAGAGGTCTCCTCCAGCACTGAATTGATGAAGTCCTCATGGCAGAGGATGTTTCAGACCCTCACCATGTCCACCTGTAGCTCTCTTGCCTGCTTCCTGAGGGACATCACTAGGAGGCACTACTTGCATTGTAGCCACTTTTCCCACCTGGCTGTCCTTGGAAGCACAGTCTTCACAGCACCAAACCAGAACCTGGGTGCATGCCTCAATGGTGAGCTGTCCTGCCTGGGCAGACACCTCACAGGTGAAAGCAGATGAAGAGCTGGTAAAGGCAGTGGCTCTGGCATAGTGACATCCTCCAGCCATTTCTCTACGTCTCTTAATCTGCTGCCTCTTTCTTCTGCACCCTTTTGAAGCAGACCTTCCCTATCAAACTCCCTTGTAAGCTGGCCTGTTCACTTCTTCTTGGTTCCAAAAGGTCCCCCTTTCCCTGCTAACCCGCTTCCTGCTTACAGTAAAGGAAGGTGAGAGAGAGCTTCCAGGTGAACTCCCCCTTGAACTTCCCCTCACTCTGGGCTGTAGTTAAACAAAGGACTTAAGTATTGGTCTAATGTCTAACTCGGGGCTGGACAATTATTTGGGTTGACAGACCACTTAATGAGCTTTGGTGACCTGTCGAGGACCATAACCCTCAGTCAGTCTGTCTGTCTGTCTGTCTGTCTCTCTCTCCTGCTTCCACCTCCTCTATCCTGCTCCCTCTCTCTCAACCCTCCCTCCTGGGGTTGGGACCAGTGCGGAAGCCTATACCTGCCTGCAGCTTTAGCATACCCTCCCCCTGACACCCAGAGCCCCAACCTGGAAGCTGCCAGCTGTATTTGGGCACCTGTGGAGGCAGCTGCTGAATCCAGACTGGGGGTGGAGTTGGGCATATTACAACTGTAGGCAGGTTCATGTTTCTGTTTCTGCACTGGTGGCAGCTCCAGCCCAGAGAGCCAGTGAGTGAGAGTCTGGCACACCGGTCCTGGCCTCCCAGAACCATGCAGCTGCTGGAGCTGAAGTTGCTGCCAGGTCCAGATCCAATCAGTTGATGCCTGGATCCAGCCCATGAGCTGGATTTTGTCCACCCTTGGTCTAACTGCTGAGTTGTAGTTACTTACACTAAATATATATAGGTTAGTTATTCTTAATTAAAGAAATAACTTACCTTAAAGGCTCCCCTTCAAAGATGGGGCAGCAATCTGAGCTGCAAACTGACTTATGAATTGCTTGCAAACTGCCCTGTTTGCTGACCCTGGTCATTTGTTACCCAGTTAATAGGAGAGTATGCTTTTATACTCTCCTGGGCCTGGACTGGGTCTGTCCCCAGGTTGTTTGTTCTTATAAAAGCATGAAGATCAGGCAATGTGGCGGCTGAAATTTTCAAAACAAACCAGGGTATTTGAAAACAGAATTTCCATAAAAATAATGGGAATTGGGTATCCAATCTGTCAGGAGTAGGGGTGCACTGATAGAGAATTTTTGGGCTGATACCAGTGGCTGATTTTTAGGGAGCCATATCGGCCAATACCAGTCTGATTCTGATATGCAGCCAGGCAGCTTAGAGACTAGCGTCAGGCTGGTAAATCTGGTGTGGGAGAAAGGGTGGGGGGAAGGAAGGGGCATAGGGAGTGCAGATTGAGGTCCCCGTAGTGAGGGAGGGAGTTGGGGCAGGGGCAGGCACTGTACAACCAGGGTGGGGCAGGGTGCAGGACAGAACCAAGAGTAGCTTGTCTGAGTGTATGGGGAGTGGCTCCCAGCACTGTGCATGTCCCAGGAGGACATGG
>NW_005842562.1:0-9995 GCF_000455745.1 Alligator sinensis | reverse complement strand
GGGTGGGCAGCGGTGTTGCTGGAAGGGGATTATGGGGTGGGGGTGCTGCAGCCAGTCCAAAATTCACCGTAGCCCCCTCAATCCCACCTCCCATTGCCGTCACCACTGCCCACCCTGAGCGCAGCACAGCCCAACACCCATGCCAGGAAGAGCCCCACACAGCCCCCGCCCCAGCCCACAGCAGCAGCCTGCCCCACTCCACGCACAAATCAGGGGGCACACCCCCCCCATGCCCTCCTGGGGTGTGCACAGTGGCAGGAACCGTGCCCCCAGACAAGCCTCTCATGGCTCCATCCTGCGCCCGCCCTGCTCTGGCTGTGCAGCGCCTGCCCCTGCCCCACTCCCTCCCTCACCACGGGGGCCTCAAACTGCACCCCCCATGCCCGTTCCCTTCCCCCACCCTTCACCCACAACAGATTTACCAGTCTGACGTTGGTCTCTAAGCTGCCAGGCTGCGCTCCTAGCCCCGTGCATGCTGTGGCTATGCATATGCATGGTCATTTATCATCCACATTATTGGCCACATCAGGCAAAAAAAGCCAATTTCCGGTACTGTCAATTTTCTCTATATTGGTGCTGATCTGATATGGGACTGATGTATCAGTGCACCTGTAGTTAGGAGCCTTTGAAAATTTCAGCCAATCTGCAGAGAGGGAAGACGTCTCAAATTCCAGTGAAGGGTGCAACTGGAGAAGAGAACAGACTCTGTCTACTGGTGGTAGGAGGATAAGGGGGCTTTAATTCTATCAAGTAGCCATGTTTGCATTATAAGATCATAGGAAAGTAGGGCTAGAAGGAATCTCACAAGATCTAGTCTAGCCCCTTGCTCAAGGCAGGATCATTCTTGACTATACCATCCGAGCCAAGTGTCTGTCCAACAGGCTTCTGAAAATTTTCAAGGACAGAGATTCCAAAAGTTCTCCAGGTAGCCTGTTCCAATGCTTAACTAGTCTCGTAATCATAATCATAAAGTTCCTCCTAATCTGTAACCTAAATATCCTTTGCTGCAGCTTGAAGCTACTGCGTCTCATCCTGTCCCCTATGGTCCCAGGAAAAGGACTACCTCCATCCTCTCTGTAATCATCCTTCAGGTGTTTGAAGACTGTTGTCAAATCCACCCTCAGCCTCTCTCTTCTCCAGACTAAATAACCCCAGTTCTTTCAGCCGTTCCTCATAAGTCTTGCCTTTCAGGCCCCTAATCATTTTTGTTGTTCACCACTAGACTCTTTCCAAACTGTCCACATCCGTCTTGAAGTGTGGGCTCTAAAACTGGACAAGAGTACCACAGGTTAGGCCTCACCAGTGCTGAATACAGCAGAAGAATTGCTTACCCTTAATTTGTAAGTGACACTCCTATCAATAAAACCCAGTATTTTTTTGGCTTTTTTTTTTGGTAACAAGAACATGTTATTGGCTCACATTCAGCTTATGGTCTACTCTGGTGCCCCAAGTACTGTGGCCTAGCTAATCATTCCCCAGTTTGTGCATGCAAGAATTCTGTCCACAGTGCAGGACTTTGCACTTGTCCTTGTTGAATCTCATCTGATTGATTGCAGACCATTTTTCCAGTCTATCCAGGTCCTTCTGGATCCTAGCCCTGCCCTCCAGAGTGGCAATATGTCTTCATATCCTGGGTGTGGGCCTGAAAATACCTGTGAATTTATATGAACCATGTCACAGTAGTATCATGTGGACAGACTAACAGGTAACTTTACTCATCCACTATGTTTCTAGGGAGCACAAGAAACATGGAGGTTTTATAGCATGTTAGTTTCTTCCCACATAGCCCCCAGCAGCTGTTTAACAACATCAGTATGGACCCTACCCTGGAATAGTGGTTACAGTCCACTATGCAGGATGCATGCACCCCTCTGAGCCTGGACCACCCCAGTCCTATCCACTAAAAAGTTATGTCTGGTGATGCTGTGTTTGGAATATCCCTTTCCTCTTTTCTCATTAATGAATAATTTCAAAGAAGTAAACTACTTGGAGAGAATGGGGAACCAACTACTAGAAAAAAAAAAGCATCTGAGAATCAAGAGCAGAACTTAAAACTATTACTGTTTATATTTCAATACCATGCAGGTCCTCATGAGTATCAGTGAACCAGGTGTTTGTGTCAGAGCTTATAGGCTATGGTTTCGATCCATCACATGTGTAACTTTACACATGTGAGCAAATCTGTTGATGTCAATGAGAGTTTGACTTGGGTAAAACATCTGCATAACTGCTTGCAGGACTTGCTAGGAATCCAAACAGCATACAAAGGATGTGCAAGATAAAGTTTAGTTCTGACTATATTCTAAATATACAGGTAGATTTTTTAAAATAAAAAACAAATTATCTTCAATCTCTTGACTGCCCTTTATCCTAATTAGCTGATTGCTGGTAGTATCAACTAGCAAGAAGTTGGAGGAGAAAAGGGTAACCACACTTCAGATCTGTTCAGGAAAATAATTCCCTGGGTAGAAGAGGGGAAAAGAAAGTAGAAGAACAACAAAGAGATGCTGAGGCAGAAATAGTTCATCAAAATCTGGACTGGTGTATACTGAAGTGCAGCAAAAGTCTGAGCTGGAAGAAATGAAGTTAGAAGCAGAGGATGGAGGAAATAATTCTATTTGGAATAGGAAGCTGGATTCAAATAGAGGAGAAATCCAAAGATTAAAACTAGAGAGACAACTGAAGTCGTCAGCACAACTCAGAAATAGTTTCCTCATAGTCTAAAGTGCTTGGGCTGTTTTCACTGTAGCCACCTCATAAATTCTGCCTGCAGCTTTAGTTGGGTCTTCGTGCCTCAGACCCTGGTGCAGATACAAACTACTCCTCCACCCAAACATTAAAACCTTGCCTGAGAAGGGCAGCAGCATTTTGTTCAGGCAGTGCTGAAGGAGTCAAATGACTTTCTGGTTTATTATAATCTCCCTCCTTCCTGCTAATCTCTCTCCACTCCCTAGGTGTTAATGACCCTCTATCCTGTTAATAGTATTGATGTTTCACTATTCAAACTATCCTTCTGCAGTTTTGCTGTCTGTTAGCCATTCCTGGTAATGTGTCTCAGCTATTTCACAGCCCTGCTGACTGTTTTTAGCTCTAGCTAAAAACCTTATCTCAGTTGTGGCCATATGAACTCAGGACTAAAGAGACAATATCTTTTGACTATTTTGACTATATTTTGCTTAGTTGTAATTTAAAATTTTTTTTATATATAATCTAGCAAATCAGTGCACATTCCAACAGTTATATTTATTTTTGCTTTGATTTTAAACAAAATAACATAGGGATAGCCCACTAACATATTAGTAAAGCATCTAGTTTTGTTCTAACTGAAGAGAAATGTGTCTTGTGTTATGTGTGATGATGTGCTAGGACAATAAACTGAATGAGCCAACAGTGTGCCCTTGTTGCCAAGAAGGCTAATGGCATACTGAGCTGTATTGGCAGGAACATTGCCAGCAGGTTAAGGAGGGAAGTGATTCTTTCCCTCTATTCAGCACTGGTGAGGCCACATCTGGAGTACTGTGTCCAGTTTTGGGCCCCCCACTACAGAAAGGATGTGGACAAATTGGAGAGAGTTCAGTGAAGGGCAATGAAAATGGCGAACCGGCTGGGGCACATGACTTATGAAGAGAGGCTGAGGGAACTGGGCTTATTTAGTCAGGAGAAGAGAAGACTGAGAGGGGATTTAATAGCAGTCTTCAACTACCTGAAGGCAGGTTTGAAAGAAGATGGAGCTAGATTGTTCTCAGTGGAGACAGATGACAAAACAAGGAGCAATGGTCTCAAGTTGCAGCAAGGGAAGTTTAGGTTAGATATTAGGAAGAATTTTGTCACTAGGAAAGTAGTAAAACACTGGAACAGGTTACCCAGGGAGGTTGTGGACTCTCCATCCTTGGAGGTTTTTAAGACCCGGCTAGACAAAGCCCTGGCTGGGATTATCTAGTTGGGGCTGGTCCTGCTTTGAGCAGGGGGCTGGACTAGATGACCAACCCTAATTTTCTATGATTCAATGATCTTCATCCCTGTGACAGGGGGCTATCTCAGGGCTCAGCCACAATGTCGGCCCACCCGCCTGTTTCTGGGCTCCCCACCCACCTTCCTCATCTGCCACGCCTTGACGGTAATGATTATGAGAGATGTTACTAACACAGGAGGCTGCCCATTGCTTGCCCTGGTGACAAAAGCATTCCACACAACTCCGACCTTCCCTTATCATGTCGCATGCCTCGCAGATGACAACCTAAGTTGATGAATAGCTCTAGCCTAAGTCTGGGCCAAGTTCCTTCCCTTGTAAGGCCTCTAACATTCAATGCATGCACATTGCCTCCCACTGGGCCTCTTTCACACCACCCTCTCTCACAGGGCCTCTTGTATTCCGTCTGCTCTCACCAGGCCTCTCACATACTGTCCACTTCCTGGACCACTCTCAACCTGCCTTACTCCATGCAGCACTTTGGGTCCCCCTCAGGCCCTACTCTACATGCAGAGATGACCTGAGCAGGGTGCAGGCCCGGGGCAAATCAGCCTGTGCTGGGCCCTGCCCCGTGCACCCTGGACGCGAAGAAGCTGGCGGTGAATTTGGCAGGGGGGGTGCTGAGTGGCTGAATGTGAAGCAAGTGGTGGCGCTGAGTCACTGCGGTCGCTCTGCCCAGCTCTGCGGCCCCCCGCAAGAGCAGAGCCCAGGGGCGGTCACCCTGATTCACCCCCCACAAAAATGGCCCTGTCTATGAGGCACTTTTGGCTTCACTACTCACTCTCCAGCCGGGGTGCACACAGCACTTCAGGTCGTTCTCTCACAAACATTACTCTATGTGACCCACAGCCTTATGCTGTACTCCAGGCTGAACTCAGCTGCTGGCCCCTCTCGTGCACAGCACTTTGGGTCGCCATCGCACCCCTACTTTATGCAGGCCTTTGTGTACTTCTGCCCCCTCACTGGGGCCACTGGGGTCTTTCACCCTATGGGGCTCAGGTGCTTCTCCTAAGTGTGCCTGGCCCTCCTAGCACTGGTCTCTCATCATATGGGCTCAGATGTCCCTTCCTAGGGTGTGCTTGGCCTCATGTCATTGGAGCCTTTCCCCCTATGGGCTCAGGTACCTCTCACTGGGTGTGTCTGGCCCCATGTCATCAGGGTCTTTTACCCTATGGGCTTAGGTGCCTCTCTTTAGTTTGTGCCTGGCTCCATGCCTGTCCCTACCTTGGGATAACTCACCAGGATGTGGGGGCTGGGGTTTTAAGGCACCCCTAACTGCCTTTCATCGTGGATGGTAACTGGCCTGGCATTTCTTGGGGACTGTTCCGCTACAAACATCCCCACCAGGCCACCCTTCTCCAGCAGGAAGCAGTTTTCAGTCATACCCAGGACCAGGAGCCTCCTGCCATCCCCATAGCTCCTGCCCTTACCTCCAAGATGTCCCGAGCAGCAGCTTAGCTGGATGTTGCCTCCTCAGCTGTTAGCGAACTGCTGCCCCAGCTCTGAGGGCCTGGGTTAAAATGAAGGCTGTTCCACCCCCTCCTCCAATCCCAGGGCCCTCCTCATTAAGACTGGTCCACACCTGCCGGCTGCCCTGGTGCCGGCTCTCAAACCTTAAAGTGCTGGCACCAAAGGTACTCTGCCACAACCCCACTTTTCAGAATCCTAGATCCACCCATGCCTCAACTATCACATTGGGTTCATTGCTCACCCAGGATGTGTGCTCACTGAATCCAACAACAATTTTGCCACTGGATCAGGGTCTGGAAAAGCATTAAAAGCTTCTGCAAGGTTAGAGCCTTTGGAGGCCACTAAGTTTTAAATGGACAGTTTGACAGGTTGAATCAGAAATATCTGTGCAGAGAAAATGTTGACTAAACTACTCAGTAACCCCAATCTTGACCTGGAGGTGTCACCTCTAAAGGTGAGTAAGTTCTTCATATTTCCTCACAAACCTTCCTTGCCCTTGATCAGCATGGTGGAGGATGAAGCAAGTCACTGAAAAAAGGGGCCTGGATCCCCTGCTGGGCAATGAAAGGGGGACTAAGAGTTCCCAGGAAGCCAAATCTAACAACCAGAAGCCCCCAAACAGTGTTGTGTTTATAACTAATGTGGACATCTGTCCAAAAAGCATGCCAAGAATTCAACTAATAAGCAAAAAACAGGACAAGAGATGAACAAGGCAGTTTTGTCTCATCAGGGAAATTATGCGGTACTGTTCAGTCTAATTCGGAAAAGCATGTACTCAGTAACTATTGCCTGCATAATGGAACAGAGATTAATGGAAATTCCTGACTTATTACTCTTGAGATATTATTTCTAGGTTTATTTTCCAAGCACATTTGCCCACATTAATGCTATCAGAACTCAACTGTAATAATCCCCCCTGCAAAATTATATTACACTGAAAACAGGGGTTGAGAAGCAAGGGAGAAATGAGGTTGAAATTTTCTATGATTTGTCCCTTGAAGATGATTTTATTATTATCTTTATAGCACTATTAAGGAAGGTTATACTTATCATTGTTAATGTTACCCAACAAGGAACAGAATCCATGTGCCTTATGCTCTAAAAAGGCATGAGCAGGAATAATACAGTATAAACCACTAGAGGCACAAGACTTAGTGGAGTAATGGGAGAAAACTTGACAGTAGAACTGTTGCTTATGAAGTAACACAAAAGTCAGATGAGGATACAAGAGGAGGAATGCCAACCGCCTGCTTTTTGCCAGATCACTGTGCACCACCAAATGCTAGAACATTATAACAATCAACAAAAGCCTTATTAACCAGCAGTCAGAACGCCTACAATTTCTATAACAAACAGAAAGGCTAGAGTAAGATAATTCTGTAGAAAGTTTAAGTTACTGAAGCATTGCTAAGGTAACAACCTTATAAACCTTATAAAGTATAGCACACGAGCTATAGTGAACAGTGGCATAGCAAGTGGGGGTGAGCAGGGTGACCGTCCCGGGGTGCCGAAGTGAAGGGGCACCAACAGGTGCTGCCCAGCCAGGGTGGGGCATGGGACGGAGCCGTGAGCAACTCAAGGGTTGGGGGGGGCAGATGGGGGAAGGGCAGCTCCCACCATTGTGTGCACTCCTGGGCAAGCATGTTGGGGCATGTGCCTCCCCTCTCCCCCCCTGGATCTGTGCGCAGGGTGAGGGCAGGCTGCAACTGTGGGCTTTGCCCCAGGCACCAAACTTTGCTGCTACAGCACTGTTAGTGAGCAGTTAAAAATCAGCTTCCCCTGCAAAGCTTCACATCCTGCCCCAGTTTGATTTGAGCAGTCATTTTGTTTCTCAATAGGTCTTTTCCTTTCTACTAATTCTGAGGCACAATCATGCTTGTCCTAGAACATTTTATTTTCCCAAACATAAAGCAACAGCCACACACTCTCAGCCTAATATAATATTTTTTCTTAACCTTACTTTACCTCACATAAATGTTGAAAGGCTTAATTTGTTGTGTGAAGTACTTTGAGATTGTCTAATGAAAGGCATAAAGAATACAGCATGTTAAGATAAATGCTGCAATGCTCAAGTAAGAGCTAAATCCTTTCTCCTATAGGGCCTATGACAAGGCAGAGTAGCCAGACTTAGCAAAGTAGCCAGGCATAAAGAATAAAGAAGCTGAAAAGTTAATTTACAGTAAAAGAAGGAATCTTATCACACTGAAAGTTTCCTACTTGCAGAAAGTTTGTCTCCCCTCATTTTGGGTACATGTCCCAGCTATAGATGTGCCCATATACTCTTCTTTCCTTTCCCTTTAATATTGATGAAATACCATGCAACAAGTGCAGTTGCTAATACCACAGAGGGAAAAATACTGAAACTCTATTTCTAAATAAATAACTATAAGTAAAGTATTTTAAGAAACTCCCTGTAGCATATTTGTTTATTTAAACGATATGCAAATGATTTCCCATAGCATTTGAAATGTGTTTATTTATACACTATAAAAACAGTTAGTTTCAAAACAAATTACAACATGACATTACTTTTATAAATTACAGTAGTTTTGCCCAGAATTAAGTTTATGGTCAGATATTTGCTCTCACTATATTCATGGTATTTTAGCTCCCTGTCAGTATAGAGCTAAGTCTGTAACATGTTGCCAATGTAGATTTTGAAATATTGGTGAACAGGAACATTGAGCGGGTGAGTTATGCAGGGACTCTAGGGAGAAAGTGTCATTATTTCTATATAGGCATGGCTCTACACAACAGAGTGGAAAAATAGCTAAGAGAAAACAATTCACACGTTCTATGTTCTTTTTTCGGCACACAGACAGAAGAGACTGCTTTGGCATGAAGTACAGGCTTATTGGGCACATTGAAGAAAACATATGGTCTAGAAAGGGAGATTTAAAATATGTACAACATGCAAAAAATGAAATGAAAATATCTTGGATAAGAAGATTATAAAAGGGTTGACAGACACCACAAGAGGGAGAATCATCAATAAGGAAAATTAAGAGTTAAAATAAAAGAAGAATTTCAAGAAGAGAAAAAGAACTAGGATGCATTCAATCTGGCACACGAGTCAGTTAATAAGAACTAACTATCTCTGGAGGAATGGAAGAGAAAGTTGCAGGAGATGTACTTAATGGGTGACTTGGAATAATAAAGCAAGAAGATACTAAGAGACATTTTTCAGCCATCCTATAGAGCTAAGAAATTGTCATCAGTGACTTAATGTTAGGAAGGGTGGACAGAACAAGTGTCAGAGACAGGATTACATACAAAAAACTAAAACTGTTGGTTCCAAAATGATACCTTTTATTAGACCAACTGGAAAATGGCAAGAAAATTGTCCTTTTCTGCAAGCTTTCGGGATCGAAGTCCCTTCATCAGGCTCTGGGAAAAGTGCAGATGGTACAAGATGGTAAAAGTCCCCATAGGTAGGAAATAAGCTTCATTTTTGCACAGAGGGAGCTGAAGATGGATTGTGCTTTATCTCTCTGGAGCAACAACCAAGTATATAAGATAAAATAGCAAGATTGAACAAATTTATGATGCCATTAGAAAGTCATTGACAATTAAAAATGAGCAACATGGAACTACATAGACTATAAAAGATTTCAAGAGTCTTGGAAGAAAACTGAAGAGAATTAAAATTGTCAAGCACCAGGACATGGGCAACAAGGTTTGGGGGTGGTCAAGGATTGGGATTACCAGGTTGAATGGCTGTAGGTTAGAGCCAGGGTCCCAGAGCCGTGCAGCCAAAGCTGAGGTAAAGTTGGCAAACAGAGCTCCAGAGCAGGCTGGGTCAAGACTGAACCACTTCAGTGCTAGCTAGCACCAACCCAGACATAGTGGGGCTCACCAAAATGTGGTGGGACCCAATGCACGACTGGCCGGTGAATATCAAGGGCTATAGACTGTACAGGAGGGATAGGACAGGGAGGAAAGGTGAGGGTGTGGTGCTCTACGTCAAGGAGAAATACACATCCTCAACAAGTAGCACTGGGTCAGAGGAGGGGCACACTGAAGTGCTCTGGGTTAGAATACAAGAAGTCAAGGGGAAAGGGACTTGACGGTGGGGGTCTACTACAGACCACCCAACCAAGGGCAAGAGCTAGACCAGGAATTCTTAAGTCAGCTCACAGAGGCAGTTAGGTCAAAGGACGTGGTCATCATGTGTGACCTGAACTTTCCAGACATCTGCTGGGAAGAGTAGTCAGCCAGGTCTGACCGCTCACGTAGGTTTCTAGCCAAAATACAGGACCTTCATCTAACCCAGGAGGTGCACAGCCCCACCAGGGGAGATGCCTTGTTGGATCTGGTCCTGGCCATAGGTGACGACCTGGTGAGGGGTTTGCGGGTACTTGACCACCTGGGTGACAGCGATCATCGCCTGCTAGAATTCACCATCCAGCACAGGGTATCAAAGGCCTGCAGCAAGGCAGCAGCTTGGACTTCAGGAGGGCGGATTTCAATGAGGTAAGGAGACTAGTCGGAGAGGCACTGAGGTTCCAGAGAGGAGGGGAGTCTGGTGTCCAAGAAGAGTGGTCATTCCTTAAGG
>NW_005842561.1:1059844-1072397 GCF_000455745.1 Alligator sinensis | reverse complement strand
GGCTCTGCCCTGCTGCCTCTTGCCAGCCAGCGTGGGGGGAGGGGGGTGCGTGGGTTGTGGGCTTGGCAGTGCTGGGAGCAGGGGCTTTGCTCTGCTGCCACTTGCCCCCTTCCGTCTGGAGTGAGCTGCGCCCACCTCCCGCCTCCCCCCCACCCCCAGCTGGGCAAGCACAGCAGGGCAGAGCACCCACTCCCAGTGCTGCTGCGCCTGCATCCTGCCCCTCCCTGAGTAGTGCATCCTCCCACCCTGGCTGGGCAGCTTGTCTCACCCTCAATCCCTCCCTCTCCCATTCTCCTTCCCTCCCTTCTCTCCCAACCCCAACAAACTTACCAGCTGAAGGGAGCTGTCAGCTACCTGTTTAGTCTATGGCCAAATCCTCTGAATTGGCTGAATCTTTTCTGAATCTTTTCCAAATTGATTCGGATGCTTCGAACAGATTCGGAGCTTTTACCTAGTCTCCCAATTTGATTTGGATTCAGAGATTTGGTCACCAAATTGGGCTCAATCTCCTCTGAATCGAATCAGCTACTGAAGCTTCACACAGCCCTACAAGCTGGGCAAAATTTTCTGGCTAATTTTTTCATCAAAAATGCTGATTTAGGCTGCTCAAAAAATGTCATTAATTTGTGCCTATTTTAGCAACATGTTTTGGTTAGGAAAAGTAAAAAAAGAAAGAAAAAAAATAAAACCATTTTATTTCAGTATCTCCTTGTTTTTTTTATTAGAAAGGAAATATTAAAGCATTGGGAAAATAAAATGAAGCATTGTGTGTCAGGGCTGAACTAAATGATTCCTCTCCCCTTCTCCCCTCACACATACACATTTCACTTGACTAAAATTTTCAAAAACATTTTCATTTTGGGAAGACCCAAAACATCGGGGGTTTTTACTACCAGAGAACAAAAAAGTTATTCACACAGTCCTATCCAGAACTCCTGACCCCCCATTTTGTTTAAACACAAAATCACCTTTTTGTCCTCATGCCACTATACCCAAGTTAAAAGACCTCTCTGCCACAGGTAGCCAATTAAAATGCTAAAGACAGTGTAGTAAAAAGTAAGTTTCTGAGCGTGCTGTTGGGAGCAGATTGGTGGGACATACTTGGGATCTCAGTCTCCCATGTGCTTGAAAACAACCCTGATGCAACTTCACCAGCATATTTCCAGGTTTGGAGCATGCTGTTGGGAGCAGGTGGGTGGAAGATGGTTGGGAATGGTGTGGCACAATGTTACCATAGTATAGATATATCTTCAGTGTTCTCTGAAGGCCTGATCCACATATACTTACTGGGTATAATAAAGTAAATGGGAGTTAGTCCTAAGGAACTTGAGCCCCTGGGCTTGATGTACAGCATATAATCCCATGATGGCCCTAGATTAGTTTTATCACAAGCAGCCTGGTTACTGATGGTACATCTACATGCACACTGTAGTACTATGCAAAGATACGTAAGCTCTGAATGAGCGAGCCCATGCAGTGAAAGCAGCATAGCTGCATATACCAGGGTTTCTCAGCAGGCATGTGTCTATGCCCACTTTGATGAGCAGTAGCCTATTCAACTGCGCATTAAAGCAGCACATAGAAACCTGTCTGAATATGCTAATGTGCAGGAGAATAAGCTACTGCGCATTAAACATCACCTGAAAAGCATGTGCTTGTGCTACTGCATATTAGCACAGCCTAATATGGATTTAGTTAGTACCTCATATTGGAGGTACTAAATTTAATTCACATTAGTAAAAACACATTAATGTATGTGTAGATGCATCCAGCATGGCTAATTTACCCAGATACAATACCATACTAAGACACCTATACTGCTTCCAGGACCTGAGCTAGTTCATATTGCTATGTATGGCACTGCACTACAGTATGTCAACATGACAGTTTCCTCTAGGAATTACTATAATTATTTCAGTTTTGAGAGGCAATTTATAACAATATAATTTGAAATGTTCCACACGAAACACCAAATCTTCACTATATTTAAAGTCAGGACTATACATTAATCATTGTGAGTTCTATTCCTTAACTGTAAATGGACTTTAAAAAGAACCCCCCAAACTATAGTCATATCACAAAACCTAAAGTCATGCCAGACTCAGTGCATCTGAACACATCTGATCTCCAAAACAGAACAGCTCACTTGATGCTTAGAACTTGGATGGGAGTTCTATCTGGGACTCCTGGATGCTGTAGGCATCTAGGGAAAGGAGTCACAGCTGAACACATGGTGGATATTATACCAGAATCACCAGAAAAACTTCATTTGGTTCCATCATTTCTGCTGATCTGGCAAACAAGAATAAAAAGAATTCTAATTAAAATCTGCCTGAGGCTAGTCCTGACACTTCCTAATGCAGATCGATCAGATTATCATTCTTGTTAACTCTGAATGCAAAAGAAGTGCTCACTCATGGCACAGCCAAAATGGAAAGAAACACTCCCCCAAACCTCTGCTTAGGGTATATGTCATAGAGGTGTCTTGGCCAGGACAGGCTACCACCTAGCGTGTCCTGCCAGCCTGCTCCCACAGGCACTCTATAAGCCAAAAGGAGACTGGTAGGGCCAGCTGGGGTGTTCTGCTGCAGCTAGTCTTGAGATCTGGGTCTCCCATGGTCTTGAGAACAACCCTGGAGCAACTTCACTATCATATTTCCAGGTCTGGAGTATGCTGTTGGGAACAGGTGAGTGGGGCATGCTTGGAAATGGCGTGGTACAATGTCACCATGGTATAGATATAACTTCAGTGTTCTCTGAAGGTCTGATCCATATATACTTACTGGATATACTGCTTATTACTATAAAACTTATCACCTTTAATGGGTATATCCCCACTGGTAATGAACAAACCTGGAAAGAACTATTATAGGGCTAGGCCTTTATAGGGTGTGTAGATGAAATGAGAAGCATGTGCAGATGATACTTTAAAGAGGTTAAAAGCTTTTGCACTGCTTTAATCATGTTGGTGTTTGCATGCATTGGTGGCGTATGGTGCATTAATTCTAGCCGCTGTAGCACATTCAGCAATGTAATGCATCTTAAATGACTTTGGGGCGCAGCAAACTAAAACACCACTGAGGAGTTTTAGTTTGCTGCCCGATAGCTGTGGAGTGAAGCACCAGGCTCCACACAGCTCAGGGGCTCTGCAGGAGGCCCGTACAGGCAGCCTGGCAGCAGCCCGGGAAGCCAGGCTCCACCGAAGGAGGGGAAAAAAAAGTGGCAAGCCTGATTTATTTATTTTTTCCCCTGGAGCCTGCTTGCCTGAGCTGTGCAGGGACCCAGCCCTTCCTTCCACAGCTGTAGTGCCCCCCAGGACCACCTGACCTGGTGCCTGAGAACGGGTAATGCTGGGGGGTGCGTATCACTCACGCAGAGGGAAGCACCAGGCCCCACTCCCCCCCACAGCCCAGGGATCACTCTGCCTGCCACCAGCTCGCCCTCCCTTCTCCACACCAGAGAGGCAGGTAAGACACAGGTGCACCCAACACAGGGGTCTAATTCACCCTAAATTGAAGCGGTGTTTTTAAAAACCCACCACTTTAATTTAGGGCCCCCATTTCATCTACACATGCTCTTAGACTAACTCTCTAAAGCAGGAGTCCACCTTTTCTGTAAAGCATAATGCAATGTGATGCCATGCCTCAGTAAGTAAAAGATTAAAAAAGCTTCCTTTCATAACTCAGACTGTTTGTAGCATATACATCATTAGCTGGCCATTTCCTCTCTTCATTCACAATCAGCCACTCCTCTCCTGAATTTATCTCCTGCACATACCATCTAGAAAGGACCCCTCTAAAGAGATGGGCAGCAACAGCAAAAACAACAAACACTTTTAAGTGTGGTTTCCTTTCCATGATCCAGAGAGAATAGGCAGCTTGTTAGAAATATAACATCACAGCAATACTAATACCATATAGCTCCAGTATATAATGGTCTCTACTAATATGACTTTTTATATTCTCAGCTGATGTATGGAAATTTTCACACACAATATAGGGAAAATTGTCAAAGCAGTGTGTGGGATTTAGTTGTGTGATGCCTATTGATGTTAATAGGAGTCCCAGGGCTAAATCCCTATGCACTAGATAAAAATGGACCTCTGTGTATAAAAATCCTTGAGATTCATGAAAGGGTTCATTACTAACCCAAGGTTCCTTGAACATGAGAAAATCAGTTCTCTTTGTGTAAACACTTGTGTAAAAATATTTATGTATTTATTTATAAAAACCTTAAGCCAGTTTGCTTACTTTTAAAGGGGATGGATTAATTTGTGAAAATGCTAATTAGCTCCCCCCACCAAGTACCTTATGTTGACTGTGCATTAGTGTAGGAAGATGTGAAGAGGTGGAGGAGAGTGGGAGGAGAAGGGTTTTTTTTTTAATTTTAAAACTTTTGCTGGCAAAAATCACACAGCTGTAGTAAGAAAAGCTTTTAATGTTGTGGTTTTTTATTAAAAACAAACCCCCCCCCAATAACTGAACTGCTCCCCATAAGAAAAAACAAGTCAAGTTGAGAACTAGTATTAGCAGTGCTCTTTGGCACAGAGAAAGGTAAGCTGAGAATCAAAACATAACCTAAAGATGCAAACACAAGAAGCTATGTTACTCAAGGGCTGCATTCAAATCATAATAGAGACTGAAAAAAATCTTAGTTCATATCCATTCCCATGCAAGTTCAGGACAGTTTTCCAATAGAAGGTATAACAGATGAAACAGTAAATTTTAGGCAAAAGGCCCAGGAGAAGTGGTAGAACTATTCAGATGGACTGCATTTCCATGGGTTGACTATTGGAAGACAATCTACTACAAAATGGCTTAGTCAGAAGGAGTTTTATTACTCTGAAACATTCAGGGCTTTTCATGTCATTTAACCTTATTAGTCAATAAAAGGTGAAATCTGTATTCTAATAAAGTCAAGGAAAGTTTTACCATTGATTTCAATAAGATCAAGATTTAAATCAAACTGGCGTACATTTTACATAATGGTGTTCTCAAATGCTACCCTTTCTTTGCACATCTTTCCTGGTTTGCTTCTTTGATAACCTGTTTTGGCCCCTGTTTGAACATTAAGAAGCAGCACTTACTTTTACATTTTTATGAAAGGATTTTGGTAATTATACCCTAATCTGGGACCTCTTCTTGTGTGAGTTGGTAGCCACACAATACATCTTCTATCTCCCTTAAGCAGCAATTTTGCTGGTGTTCTTCATTATGGAGCTGCTAATTATGTCTGTCTTGCATATACTTTGTCATATGATTTGCAGCCAAGGAGCAACAGGTTGCAAACTCAGCTGAAGTGAATTGGAACAGCAAGAGACACATAATGAGTAAAAGTGTTAAACTTATGTACCTCAGCTATTAAGCATTATACTCTCCTTATTTACAAAGACTTATCTTTGCTTTTATTTTATACCCCTCACAATGGTGTCCAACCACATTCCAAAGATTTAAGATGTTTCGGAATATTTAATTTTATTTTTCACCCCATAAATGCTCCATTCTTGTTCAGAAGCTTTTGTTTGTATTCTCTAGGTTGGAAAGGCAAGATAAAAAAATGACAGCTTTACCTTTTGTCCTGAAATGCAGTGGTCATTCTATCCTTTCATGGAAGCAAGTGCCATACTGCTGGACCAGACACCAAGAACTGTTTCTCCAGTGTTAATGGGTTGGAGCCTTGAGGCTGATAGTTTTGTATGCTCTTGATGAATTAAGTTTTCATAGTCAGAGAAAGAAGGGTTGGAAACAATATTACTAGCCCCAAAGAATCTAGGTACTCAGTTCATAATGCTTTACACAGCTTTGTCCAGATAGCTCCTCTAAAGCAGGTTGTTGTTGTAAGTAGATTTGGTACATGGAAATAAATTCATTCTAATATAATAAAGGGCTTAGTCTGTCTGTAACGCTTTTGGCCAACTTTGCATGCACTGCTAAGAGGGCGGAAGGCAATTGGCTGTGCGGGCCCAGACTGCCTGGGCCCAAGTTTGAGCTGCTGCCAGGGATGTTTGTGGTGGTGGCAAATGTCCCAGCCGCCAGCGAAGGGTTCGGTATTGAAAGTGTGGTCGGGAGTAGAAAGGTAAGAAAGGTTTATTAACTTCACAAACATACAACTACACGTAAATAATAATGCTACAATGACAGACAATAATAATTTGTGTTGGCAAATTATCAACAGTCAACTCTGATGCCTGATGTACAACAAGTTGCTCTTCTGCAAAGCTCAGCAAAGTCAGGCGTCCCCGATCAGCACTGTCTGGGGGGTACCAGGAAGAACCTTGGTATTCAGTCCTTAGGCTCCTCGAGATCCACGGACCCACTGATCCAGGTCAGCAGCTAATTAGTAGTTCCTTTCACAAACCTGTATCATCCTTCTAAATGATTTCCAGATGCGCCAGGCAATTTATAACTTCTGAGCTATGCTGATAATTTACAGCCATCCAGATTCTCCCGACTTCAAACTGTCCTTAGACTGACCAATAGCACTACAAGCCTTGCATTCTTTTGATAAGGTTAATTTTTACTACACCACAGGGCTTTGTACTTCAAGGCTTTGCTAAATTTGCTAGGCCTCACTACATACAAGGCCTTACTAATCTTTGACTTTAATTAGGCTCTTAGCAACAACATAAAGCTTAATAGCTGAACAAATGACAGAAAAACACTTGGTGTAATCTTCAGAGAGCTTTCAGCAAGCACCTTTATCATATAGACATAATTTTCAGCTGTCACAGTCCACCCCTTGCTTGCTGAAGCACTATGATAGCTACAGTTGAGATGCTAAAGCTACACGCGCTACATCAGGGAATGAGGAGGGATTTTTAAATTTAACTTGCATAGCATGAACAGATTTACGACAACAACGGTTAAAACACCATTTAGCTGTTGCTACTAAGGCAATGCAGAAAACTATGATGCTCAAGATTGTTAGCCACATAGTTGAGGTGATACCTGGTGACATGTGAACAGTGCAAATCACATCGTACCATTTACATGGCTCGGGCATGTTGACAACTGAACAGATACAGAATGCACAACTGGGGGCACAGACTCGGGCATTGAGCTCAATGGGGTTTCCCTCAGGAAGTATGTAAGAACAAACCCATAAATGAGCACAGCTACAACAATTACCTCCCCTCCAACAGTTAGCCATTCCAGCCTTCAGGTAGGGAATGTACCTAAGATAATAACTGGTGCCACAGGAGCACTGACAGTTACCACCTTGCCAGTCAACTATCTTGTTTCTTCTACTCAGAGACCAGGATTTCACTTGCTCTGGGATGGCGAGTTTCTTCCAATATGGATACTGTGGCTGGACCACATGAAGGTCATCTGAGCGTGTTTCCGGGGCATGTTCTTCAGGGTCAGGCCACTCCTTTAGGTCTTCGGGAGCAAGTTTATTAATATCTGGGTAATAAGAAGGATAGTAGACATGCCCTACCCAGGAAACACAATAAGGCATTAATAAGAAAAATACAGTTATAACAGTCCACCACTTCATGATGCCAGTCAATTCAGACAGATGACAAAGCAGGACTCGTCTTCAGTGGTAGGCTCAATTAGGAATGACTATAGCTGCATTTGTGGACAGATCCCATCTGTAGGAACAAGACAACAAGGAGCTTGGCTCCCGTTAGATGAATCTGACTTAAATACCCACCATGTATTATACATACCTTTTGCCAATAGTGTCCCCTCTCACTTATCTCCCTGAGGATGCTTCACTACCACCTGATCTCTTGCCTGGAACTTTCCCGGGTCACCACCCCTAGGTCTCTCTACTGCCAGCTCATGGGGACTACCCAATCCAAAGGCCTGTTGCATAGGGCTACCTCCCAGACAGGGTCGGTTATTGGCCCAATTGATAGCTCGATCCAGGTGCAAGTCCCAGTTCTTAAGAGCTGGGCCAGCGGCTAACCGCAAATTGCATTTGAAGATGCCATTGGCTCACTCTACCAATCCGTTAGATTGCGGATGGTATGGGATGTGATATGTCCATAACATGCCATGTTTCGCAGTCCAGTCATACACAAGATGATTATGGAAGTGAGGGCCATTATCGCTCTGTAGCTCTATGGGTGGTGGATATATAGTTAGCAGAGTTTCCAGTGCTGCACAAGTGTCCTGGGCTATAGCTCTCACTGAGGCACAGGCAAACGTTATTCCTATGACAACTTCTATAGCTACAAACATGTACTGTTGCTTCCGGGAAGTTCAAGGGAGGGGGCCTATGAAATTGCATTGCCATACCTGCCACACTACCTTTCCCCCATGTAATTACAACGGGACAGTCGGGCAAGGTTTTAGTCGCATCTTGACCTCGCAGCAGGTGATGCAAGCGTTAACTATTTCTTGTGCCTCTTTCTTAGTTACATGAATGCCCCAAGACGTGGCCAGGTGGGCGGTTCCATCATGCCTGGGGTGCCCGTCTTGTCGATGTAGCAATTCTGCGACTCGTTCCCCAGGTGTACAATGGGAGGAGGAATCAGGCAATGATAGACTAACTGCTTCATTTTCTTCTTTAACATACAAGGTTTCAGCGCCCTCTTCCCTTGTTAGCTGATCAACTCACCTATTCCACTTTGCCCCCGGGCCTTCTCCCACCTTATTTCCACGTGCTGCACTCTCATGTCGGATGTGTAAAGGAAGCTCATCTTTGGCTAACTTCTATAAGGTCCCCCATTCCTCGTGGCTCCAAGTGTCTTGTCCTCATCTTTTAAAGTTTTTCTTGTTCCATAGGGGTAGCCATTTAGTACATCCTTCTACCACCATCCAGGAGTCACTATAAATATAAATGGGTTTTACAGGACGCAGACCTTCTACTAAGTCCCACACAGCCATGACGAGCACTGCTTCAAGCTCGGCATACTGCACGCTTTTTCCGAGGCCTAGTAATACTACTTGCTTGCCATCTTGAATCCTCAAGGCAGCTGCTCTCCAGGCACGACCTCAAGCAGACCCGTCTGTAAACCAGACTTTGACATCAGCCAAGGTTTCCATTTCAGGTGAGAAAGGAGGTGCTTCTTTGGTGGATGAAGGTTCACTACAGCTTGTTGGGTCAGGATAAACATTAATTGTACTTTCTATGACTCAACTAATGCAGGGCGTCCTTTTGGGGTTACTCATTAAACCTGGCTCAAGATGTAATAAATCCACTTTTGGACCATGGTGTCTTGGGCTCTTCCCCCAGCTGGCAGCTGGGGGTCTGACAGAGCTGTTTGAGAATAGGTATTGGAGTAGTGATAACTGTGGGTAATTCCCCCCTTAGTGCTTCTGTGGCTTTCAGGGCCACTGTTGCTGCACACAGCATCTGTTCTAAGAGAGTATACCTTGCTTCCACCCCTCTCCAGCCTCAGCTTCAGAATCCAAGGGGTTTTCCTTCTGCTTCTGAGGACTCCTTCTGCCACAGGCTCCAGTGTGGTCCTCCTTCCGAGACATCTATATTTAGCCAAAACTCTCCTTCGGGACGTCGTGCTGCTAGGGAGGCATGAACAGTTACTGCTTCTTTAAGGGCCCACAAGGTATATTCATGCTCAGGACCCCACTCCCATTTAGTCCTCTTCTTACATAAGTTATACAAGGGACAAGCTAATACACTAAACTCAGGAATATGCAAACACCAAAAAGGAAGTGCTCCCAATTGGGCCTGCAGTTCTTTCACATTAGTGGGAGTCGGGGTCTCCACTATGTTTTGCAACCCTTCAGTCGGTATTGTGGGCCCCCCATTCTGCCGTTCTATTCTTAGAAATTCACACTGGGGCCCTACTTCTTGGACTTTCCATTTAGACAGCATGAATCCAAAGGTACGCACTCTCTCTTTTAAGGATTCGAAGGTCTTGACGGCAGCCTCTTTGTCTTGACTGCCCACCGTGACGTCATCTATATACTGCCACATGCGTACGTCGGGGTACTTTTCTTGGACCTCATGAACTACAGTAGCTAGAACCCTGTGAGCTAGGGTGGGGCTGTGTATCCACCCCTGGGGCAACACGGTGTAGGTATATTGCTGCCCTATCCACATGAAAGCAAATACTGGCCAGTGACTCTCATGGATGGGAATAGCAAAAAACATGTCCTTGATATCAACAGATCCCATCCATGCAGGCCCATAACACCAGATGCTTTCTGTCAAGGCTGGTAGTGATGGGACGGCAGCCATCAAGGGGTCAGTATTAGCATTCAAAGCTCAAAAGTCAATATTCAACCACCACCCTCCATTTGGCTTACGCACTGGCCACACTGGATTGTTATATGGAGAGTGGGTTTGGATAATAGTTCTGTCTTCCAATTGCTGGCTTATAATACACTGGATTGGTTGTGTAGCCTCAGGGGGAGTTCGATACTGGGGTCTGTGTACTCCTTTCATGGGAGGCAGGGTTAGTGGGATCATGCTACATCGAGTTACATCTGTTATAGCTGTTTCTTCTGGTTCTTGGTGAGGCACTGCGCACCCAAACTGCCAATTCTCTCACTCAAGGGCAAACTGCTGTCCTCTTAGTTTATTAAGTCCCAGTAAGCTTGGTCCCCCTTTAAGTTTTACTGCTGCTGCCATTACCTTAGAGCCATTAGGTAACATGAAAGTTGCTCGGACCAGATGTCCTGGTCATCTGGTGCCTCCGACTCCAATTACTTGATAAGGGGCTCCTTTCTCCCCCTTCCAATCTGCAGAATCTAAAATGCAAATCTAGGCATCTGTGTCTAATAGCATATTGATTGACTTTTCACTTTTACCTAATTGAGTCTGTACAGGTATCCGAATTAAGGGGCCAATATTAACTTTAGATACTGGGAAGCGACCATGCACGTGATCATAATTTTTCCTTCCCTCCATCTTAATGTTTCCAAGTGGCTCTGAGCAGCTCGCACTGCCTCGCACATGCAAATCTAGGCATCTGTGTCTAATAGCATATTGATTGACTTTTCACTTTTACCTAATTGAGTCTGTACAGGTATCCGAATTAAGGGGCCAATATTAACTTTAGATACTGGGAAGCGACCATGCACGTGATCATAATTTTTCCTTCCCTCCATCTTAATGTTTCCAAGTGGCTCTGAGCAGCTCGCACTGCCTCGCACGCCACACTGTTGGAATCTCTCACGTCTTCTAACCCCTTACTCAGCCGGGTGACCTTTTCCTGGAGCTGGGCATTCTCTTTGGCCACTAACCGCAGGCATGTGGCCAGCAGCCACGACAGGCACCCCTTCTTGGGCTTACCCCAGGCACCATTCCAACCTTTCTCTCTGGATCAGAGTCTCTCAATCCTGTTCATGATGCCAATTTATGTCCCAGCTGCCAGTGGAAGGTTCGGGATTGAGAGTGTGGTCGGGAGTAGAAAGGTAAGAAAGGTTTATTAACTTCAAAAACACACAACTACACGTAAATAATAATGCTACAATGACAGACAATAATAATTTGTGTTGGCAACTTATCAGCAGTCAACTCTGATGCCTGATGTACAACAAGTTGCTCTTCTGAAAAGCTCAGCGAAGTCAGGCATCCCTGATCAGCGCTGTCCGGGGGTTACCGGGAAGAACCCTGGTATTCAGTCCTTGGGCTCCTCAAGACCCAGGGGCCCACTGGTCCCGGTCAGCAGCTAATTAGTAGCTCCTTTCACAAACCTGTATCATCCTTCTAAATGATTTCCAGATGCGCCAGGCAATTTATAACTTCTGAGCTATGCTGATAACTTACAGCCATCCAGATTCTCCCTACTTCAAACTGTCCTTAGACTGACCAATAACAGTACAAGCCTTGCATTCTTTTGATAAGGTTAATTTTTAATACACCACAGGACTTTGTACTTCAAGGCTTTGCTAAATTTGCTAGGCCTCACTACATACAAGGCCTTACTAATCTTTGACTTTAATTAGGCTCTTAGCAACAACATAAAGCTTAATAGCTGAACAAATGACAGAAAAGCACTTGATCTAATCTTCATAGAACCATCAGCAAGCACTTTTATCACACAGACAATTTTCAGCTGTCACAGTTTGTGGCAGTGGCGAACATAAAATCATAGAATCATAGAAGTAGGGTCGGAAGGGACCTTGTAGATCTTCAAGTCTGACCCCCTGCCTAAGCAGGAGGAAAACTGGGCTCAAATGACCCCAGCCAGGTAGGCATCAAGCCTCTTCTTAAAGACCCCCAGGGTAGGAGCCAGCACCACTTCCATTGGAAGTTGGTTCCAGATCCTAGCCGCCCTAACTGTGAAGTAGTTCTTACGGATGCCTAATCTAAACCTCCTCCCCAACAACTTGTGGCCATTATTCCTTGTTATCACAGGGGTGCTAGGGGAAACAAGGTCCCCCCCAGTAAGTTTATAGACGGTCATCAGATCCCCCCCTCAGCCTTCTCTTGCGAAGGCTGAACAGGTTCAGGTCCCGTAACCTCTCATTGTAGGGTCTGCCCTGCTGTCCCCAGATCATGCGGGTGGCCCTCCTCTGGACCCTCTCAATGTTGTCCACATCCCTCTTGAAGTGGGGTGCCCAGAACTGGACACAGTACTCCAGCTGTGGCCTGACCAGTGTCGCGTAGAGGGGGAGGATCACCTCCTTGG
>NW_005842561.1:1050758-1059595 GCF_000455745.1 Alligator sinensis | reverse complement strand
TTGCTTTTCACCCCGTCGTCCAAATCGCTGATAAAGAAATTGAACAATGCGGGCCCAAGGACCGAGCCCTGGGGGACACAGCTGCCCACTTCCCCCCAGGTCGAATATGACCCATCCACTACCACCCTCTGAGTACAACCCTTCAGCCAATTTGCAATCCATCTGACTGTCGCCTAGTTTTTTAATGAGGATAGGGTGGTCGACAGTGTCAAAGGCCTTGCTGAAGTCCAGAAAGACTACATCCACGGCGACACCTGCATCCAGTGCTTTTGTGAACTAATTGTAAAAGGCAATCAGGTTGGTCTGACATGACTTGCCCCTAATGAAACCGTGCTGGTTGCCCTTGAGCATCATCCCCGATGCTGGCCCATCACAGATGTGCTCCTTCAAGATCTTCTCAAAAGTTTCCCCAGGATTGAGGTAAGACTGACGGGCCTATAGTTGCCCGGGTCCTCCCTCCTCCCTTTTTTAAAGATGGGGACCACATTGGCCATCTTCCAATCATCTGGCACCTGGCCCAAGAACCACAAGTGCTCGTAAAGCCTTGCCAAGGGCCCTGCAATAACCTCTGCAAGCTCCCTCAACACCCTGGGGTGGAGAGCATCTGGACCTGCTGATTTGAACACATCCAGCCCCTCCAGAAGCACTCTAACCCGGTCCTCCTCAACCTTAGGTCTGGAGGCATTCCCCTCAAGTCCATCTTGAATCACGGTGGGGGAGTCCCGGTCCCTGCACAAGAAAACGGAGGTGAAGAATTTGTTAAAGATGTCTGCTTTCTCCTCTGGTGCAACCACATGCCTTGGCCACCTGAGCAGCAGGGCTTCCCCATGCCTCCCTGCCTGAGGGTGAAGGGAGGGGGTCATGGGAGCCCCCCACTGCCCATCCCTGATTCCCTGCAACACAGTTGGCAGGGAGGGGGAGACAGTGGGCAGGGAGGGAGGGAGGGGAGGCAAAGGTGGGGTCACGGTGGCGGCTGTTGTCAGGGCTGGGCAGTGGGGAGGAGGGAGGAAGGGAGGGGAGCAGGAAGGGGGCCCTGACAACAGCTAGCAGGGATGGGGAGGTGGCAGGGAGGGATGGAGGCTACATGGGCCCAGGTAGGTGCAGGTTGGGGGGAGGCGAAGTGGGGGTCATGGTGGCTTTTGTCGGAGCCAGGTGGCAGGGGAGGAAGGAAGGGAGGGAAGAAGGGAGGGGAGGAGATGGAAGGAGAGGGGAGAGGAGGGGGGGGTCACGGTGGCAGTGCCCCCCCTGCTACCCAGCCCTGACAACAGCTGGCAGGGAGGGGGAGGCAGTGGGGAGAGAGAGAGGGGAGGGGAGATGGGGGGAAGCCCCACTCTGAGGCAGAGGTGGGCAGGGGGAGGGAGCCCCTGTGCTGAAGGCTGGAGGCGGCGGCGGAGGGAATCTTTACATGGTCAACCCCAAAGGGTGAGATGGGGGTGAGGGGGGCCATGTAAACACTCCCTGAAATCTGTCATTCTTGATGGGTAATTAGCTAGTATTCCAATAAAAATATCCCTATATCACAACCTTAAAGCCTGCCTTTTTTTTGGAGTTGTTAAAGATTTGGCAAACATGTTCAGGAAAATGTTACCTGTTTAGCTGAACTGTTGAATTGTTGTGCATTTTTATTTATCTGTAAAGTGCCTACAACATCTTGGTAAACTGACAGTATGAACTCTTCCCTGTTGTAACATAGAAAGGGGGAGAAATAAAATGTCTAAAGTGTTTTCCAAAATTGGTGTAATCTAATATGGGACCACAAGAGAGGGCAGAGATATGGTTAATTCTCTGGTATTCCTGCTAACTGCTGTTCTGGCATTTAAATGTGAGGCAGTGTCTTCAAATTTCCCCTGTGGATTGCTTTGGTGTTTTGGTGCTCTGTTCCACTTGGGGAGACTTATCACCCATCATTTATGCTGCTACTTTCCCTATTTTTGTCTGTGCAAATGTTTGCTCCTGTTGGAATCCCTGGCCCTCACTTCTATTTATCAATATGGAGTCTGAGCCTCCCCCATCAGGAGGGGAGTTAAGTGGGTAGGGCACATGACTCTTTCCACAGAGTAATGACAGCCATCCTCTCAACTGTGATCATCTTTAGACCATAATTTCATTAATCCAGAGACCGGCTGTCCTCGTTTAAATCTCACCCAGTCTGGTCAGACCTCCCAACATTGCTGGGCCCAGTCACTTCCAAACCATTCTTGTTTCTGAAAAAGGCTTTCTTTTCTTCAATGCTGAGGACCTGCTGCTTTCCTGATTTCTCCTGCTGTTTTTACTAATTTCCCATCTGCTGTATAATGTGCAGTGCACCTGCACTTGCCTTTTATCAGGTTTCTTTCCAGGTCCTGCAAGGCCTAAGGACCTTGTTCTTTTGCCAAGGCTCACCACAGGAACTTGGCTCCACCTCTAGACCTTCCCTGGCCTTTTTCCATAGTTTCCTTCTCAGGAAAGGATCCCAAGGCCTACTGTCTCTCCAGACTTCCTACCTACCTCTCCTCTGAAGTTTTTTTTTCTTCCTTTATAAGAAATACATCCCACCTGTCACAAGGACAAGACCACCCTCCAAGTTCAACAAGGTGCAATAATATCCCTCATACTCCTGTTAACTGTTTCTATATAACTCTTGAGCAAATGGCTCATAAATGACTTCTCCCTCTCTAAATCTATGCCAACAGATCAGTACATGCCAATAGTTCAGCATTTATTAATACAAGAATACAGCCTCTAATTTGGAAACCAGTTTAGAATGCTTGGTGTATACTCCCAGCTAGCAAAGCAGCATGACTATCTAAAAGAAGTTTCCCCACCCCCGAAAATACAGAAAAAGTCCTTCTCTGCATCTGCACCAATTTTATATGCTATTTATATAATATTACAATGTATAACATATAATATTTACAGGAGATTTGCATTATTCTATTAAATGTCTATGTTAAAGTTTGATAAGGTTCCTTGGGTGAATTTGATATCTTTTATTAGACCAACCCGAATAGTTGGAGAATAGTTATTAAGCAAGCTTTCGGGTTCAAAAACCCTTCGTCAGGCTAAGGAGGTTTCAGCAGTTGGTGTGTGCTCTTCCTGGATGGAATGAAAAGTTTTGCATATTTCAGCACTCAGAAGTCAGTAAATTTGCTATGAGGTCAAGCAGCCTTCCCTAAATTAAATACATATTTCAAATTTAGGCAATAAAACAAAACAAAACAATCTGAGCAAGATACTTTATTTTCAAAGTGTAATAATTCAGTCATATCAAAAACATTTTTCACTGAAAAAACTCCAGCTCACTTCTTAGTGAGGGCTATTTCCTTGCAAAATTTCAATTTTTTAAAACCACATGTTGTTTAGGTTAAAGAACTATTAAAGGTGTAGGAAGGTGATATTATATGTATTTCACTTTGGTGAGACTACAAGAAGACATTCCATCTAGTTTTGGTGTCTATACCTCTGAAAAGTTGGAGAGTTCAAAGTAGAGCCACCAGAATAATTCAAAGGCAGGAAAATATGCTTTTCATTGATTGACATGAGTAGAATATTCACTATAGGAAGTTAAGGTGACTTAATCTTAGGCAGTAAGTACCAACATAGAAAAACGTTATTTGAGAGTAGAGAGTTCTATTATCTGGCAGATAGAGGCATAACAAAATCCAGTGGACAGGGGTTCAGCTAGATAAACTAAGACTGGAAGCAAGATGCAAAAAAAAAAAAAAGTTTTGAAGATGGAATTTTTAGCCATGAAAATAATTAATTTATCAAGGTTTGTGGTGGATTCTTCATCACTTTTTAAATCAAGACAGATTGTTAGAATACATACCGTAGTGCAGCCAGAAATTATAAGCTTGTTGCAAGAATTACTGGGTGTAGTACTATAGCCTGCATTAATACAGGTTCCCAGACTTGAGGTTTTTGGCCTTAGAGTCTATGAATCTATGAAACATAATGGAGAAGGGATTCAGTGTTTCCTGATTAAATGAAGGCCTTTCACATGCAGTAGTGATGGGGAAGTTTATCAAAACTTAACTACATAGATAAGAGCAATCAGGTTACAGGAAACTCAGAAAGGCTAAGTACAGATGTTCAAAAAGCCCAGAGCAGAATCAATCTAAAATTATAAAATTTTCTTTAAGTGTCCTAGGTTAGATCAGTAGTGAATAGTATATACATTCACCCTTTTCAGGGGTGGGAAGGCATGCAGGCTGCCTGGACTGGCTGAGGCCTGCAGGTTGGAGGTGCTCCAGTATGACTCCCTGTGGGCTCCCTGGGCTGCCACAGACTGTCAAGTAAGCTGAGCATCCAGGCCACCCCTGACTGGCTGCCAGACACAGGCAAGCATGGCCCCCATACTTCTTCTCCCCAACCCTAGTACTCCAGGACCCTGTAGTTATGGGCCAAAAAAGCCTTGCAGCACCCCAGGTGCCCAAGGCATGGGTACCTGCTGGCAGTGGCCAAGCCACAAAGGTCATAGGATTGCCTCCATGCAGGCCCAGTCTCAATGTTCTGCCTCCTGCCTTCCAGAGGCGAGTCACCTGCACCTGCTCCTGCTCAGCGGGAGGTCCATTCTAGGGTCCAGGTGGCAGGGCACTGATCTCTGGCCTCTGAGATGTGGTTCATGGTGGCCAAAGTTGGGCTTCATGGGATTGTGCCTGAGTGGGGCGGGGGAGTCAGGGTCAGGTTTTGTAAGGCTGTGCCCAAGCATGGGGGTCCCTGGCTGGGTGTGCAGGAGCCAGGATCAGGCTCTGTGGAGCTGTGCCCAAGCATAGGAGTTCTTTTGGGTTCAGTCTTAGGTGTGTGTGTATGTCATGGGATGCTTCATAATGGGGTGAAGGGGCAAGGTCCAGGAATGCAGGTGCCCAGGTCCCAGGGCTTGTGCAGGGGACACAGATGCCTTCCTTTCCTCCTGATGCATGTCTGCAGCTGACAAATGGCCAGAGGCAGGAGGTGGGGCTGGAGAGAGGGTCTGTGCTGGCTCAGCTCTGGGAGAGCATGGGGGCGGGGCCTGCTGGGTGCTCAGCTGGAGCAGCTGAACAAGGAATGAGTGCTAGGCCTGTGTGAAGCAGAAAGTATTCACTTTGGATTTGGATTCGGCAATTCAGTGGGGCAGTGCTTCGATTCAGCCAAATCCAAATCTAAAGATATTTGACACTGAATCTTATTTGGCCATAGACTATACAGGCAGGCAGTACTGGCAGGAGCAGTTGGGGGAGCAGCCAGACGAGCCCGGCTTGTGCCAACAGCACCGGGAGAAGCCACGGCTCGCCCAGCTGCTCCCCTGGCTGCCCCCCTGCTGGGGTGAGTGCAGGCAGTGCTGGAAGCCACAGGGGTTGGGGGAAATCATTGGGGACATGAATGATGCATGCCCCCTGGAGGCTGGCGGGGCACAGCGACAGCTCACAGGTGGCAGTAACAGTGGTGGCGGTGGGGGCATGGCGGTAGTGAGCGGGGAACTCCCACAGGTGGCCGTGGTGGTGTCAGTGGTGGGGGAGCGGGTGGCAAGCACCAATCAGCAGTCATCAACCACTGGCAGACACCACTAGCCAGCAGTGATCAACGACCACCTGCAGATGCTGCTGGCAGTGGCGGTGGCGGCGGGGGTGGGGCAGTGAGCGGTGACCACCCGCAAGCACCACTGGCAGTGTCAGTGGCACTTCTTTCAGGGGTGCACCGCCAATCTCAGGGGGAGCACGTGCACCTGTGTGCACCCCTTATGCATCACCAACGGTTGGGGGGCTGAGGGGAATGATTGGGGGGCTGGGGAATCAAACTGGGAGCTGGTGGGAAGCCCCTCTTGGTTTCCCCAGCCCCCGATCATTCTCCCCAGCTCTCAGTTCGATTCCCCAACTCCCAATCATTCCCCCAGTTCCCCAGTCATTCCCCCCAGCCCCAGCAGCTTCTCCTGGGGCTGCCAGCACTGCCTGCCTCTCCCTGGTAGGGGGGCAGCCAGGGAAGCAGCCAGATGAGCCGCATTTTCTCCCAGGGCTGCCAGCTCAAGCCAGATCTCATCCAGCTGCTCCCGCCAGCACTGCCTAGTGCCTGCCTGCACAGTCTATGGTTGAATCTCTGAATCTCTCCGAGTCAATTCAGAGACTTCCAATTCAATCTGGAGAGATTAATAGGGTTCCCGATCCAATTTGGATTCAGAGATTTGGCCGCTGAATTGTGCTGAATCTCCTCCAAATTGAATCAGCTACCGAAGCTTTGCACACCCCTAATGTGGCTAGTGTGCCTCTCCAAGAGGAGGGTTATGGAGGGTCACAAAGGAAGTTGGGGTGCTGGAAGACAGCGATCTAACTTAAATTAATATGGGATCTGATACAGAAGTTTGATTCACTGACTAGATTTGAGTGCACATCAAACCAGGTCTATCTTAGATGAGATTCTGCCATTTTTAAACCAGTCTGTGTGGCAAACTTCTGTACAGTTATGGATTTAGACTTATTTCTGATCACTTAGACTGATTTACGTGTAATGTCTGTATCTGACCTAAAAGGACCTGTTCCTATGAAATTATCATCTCAGCTTTTAAACAGAAGAGATTGAGACAAGCTTGATACATCTTGTATTAACACCTAAGGGGCATCCTGTGGGATACTCCATGTAGATGTGCAAGGAGGCTGTTCTAACACACTGTAATTACAGTGCATTGGAACAGACTCGATTAATCAAGTCTCCTGGAGCTTTAGTTAAAGCCCCCCTGCCACCATTTTGAAGCGTGGGAATGCTGATACACAAGACACTCTTGGAGCCACTCTAATTAAAGCACCTCCTTTCCCCCCACAGCATGTGTAAAATGCCCTAAACTTCTGTATGTTCATGTGAGTAAAGATGATCCATTTGTAGTTGACCCATAGCTGCTAGGGGTGTGCAAAATGGGCCGTATTCGATTCAGATTCAGCCCGAATCAGGAACAGTGATTCAATTCATTGATTTGGATCACCATCCGCAATTCAATTAGACTGAATCCAAATCTGAAGATTCGATGCTCATTCGGAGAATCAGCAATTCAGTCATAGACACAGCTTTAAACATTTTTCTACATACCTCAAGGTACCAGCATGGCTCATGAATGCTGTGATAGTGGGGCAGATGGAGCGTGCCACCCCCCCTGCCCCAATTCTCAATGGTGAACCCAGAAGTGGACCAGAAGTAAATCTGGTCCACTTCTGGGTCCACCGCTGAGAGCGCAGGGGAGCCACCCTGCATCCCCCCGGCTCAGTGATCAGCCGCAGCGGGACCCCAGGTGCCCCCCCAGACCCAGGAGGCACCAGTCGCCAAGCCAGAGGGGTGTGGGGGGAGCCCCTGTGTGCTCCCTGGCGGACCTGGAAGTGGACCAGAAGTGCTTCTGGTCCACTTCTAGGTCTGCTGCTAAGCGCGCTGGGGACTCCCCCCCCGCGATCCTGTGGGACACTCCATCTGCACCAACATCTCAGCATTCATGAGCTGCCCGGTACCTTGAGGTATGTAGAAAAAAACATTTAAAGCTGTGTCTATGTCCAAATTGTCGAAGCTTTCTGAATCTCTCCGAATTGATTTGGAGGGTTCTGATTCAATTCAGAGAGATTAAAGGGTCTCCTGATTCAATTCAGATTTAGAGATTTGGCCACCAAATTGGGCTGAATCTCTGCCAAATTGAATCAGTGACCGAAGCTTTGCACAGCCCTAATAGCTGCACATGACTTTATTTCAGATTTTAAATAGTTTATTACACAGGGTTGTTAAATAGTTATATATTTTTTTTATAAAATAATCTTTTATATTTCCTCCATGTAAGAAGCATAATAGCTGCACAATAAAACTCTTGCAATTCTGTGAACCAATAACTAAGACCTTCAACTGGCAAAGTACCTCTTGAATGGTGCCAAGATGCAGCAAAAAAATGAGGGCCCCACCCCTGCAGACTCAGTTGTTAAAAACTACAACTCTCTGTTAGTTTTGACAGCTCATGTAGGTTTGATCTGGCAATGCACAAATGCATTTAGTCAGCTGCTAGATTAAAAGCAATGCAGGGTTCTAAACATGTCATGGCACAGGACCTCTTTGTGGCCCTGTCCCATGCCATAATGCTGCCTGACATTTGCAGGGAACCCTACTATATTCCAGAGCAGCATAAGTAGCAGGCTTGTTCTTCCCTCAGAAGCATTGACAAGAAAGAATATCCTTTCAAGAGCAGTAGGTGTCCTCTATGCCTTAAAGGGCTTCTGCATAGACTCTTCACTACTTACCTCAGAAAGGACAGAATCTCCTCTTCAGTGATTTAAAGCAAACACTTGATGCAAAACCCAAAGACAAGAGATTTTCCTTTCTAACTGTCCTGTGGAACATGCTCAGCACAATATCCAGCAAGGCAATGCTAAGTAAATACAGAGCCAGATGACTCATCCAGTCAAATCCTGATAAAAATGTAGGGTCAGGTACACCACTCCCCCCAATTACTAAATCATGGACAGTGTAAGTCTTACTTATGACCAATAATACTTTAAGCAGGAGCAGAAGGTTGGGGTCACGTTTTGCTGTGGCCCATGTCTGTCTGTTTATATATAGTTAATGGCAAGGGAGCCTTGCAGATCAATGTCTGACTATGGGCCTGAAATCCTATGAACCCTAGCAACTATAATGAGCTCAAGGATAAGCTTTTCCTTAACTTTGGGGAGAAACAGGAAAATAATACACATATACCACTGCCCTCTATTGTTGATGTTGTGTTTCCCGTTTAATGGCAGAGTTCCAAGTGGAGGCCTGCCCTTTGGGATGCCAAGGTCTGGGAGTGTGCATGTTCATGAATATATTGTGGATGATTCTGACTCTCATGCTGGTTCATATACAAGCTGTTACTGGCCAGGGAAAAA
>NW_005842561.1:1045310-1050727 GCF_000455745.1 Alligator sinensis | reverse complement strand
AGCAGGAATATCAAAACACTGATAAATGCAGCTTCACTCTGATCCCCTGGCATTGGGGAGGGCCTGAACATGGAAACTGGACTGAGAAATACAAGGGATTCTGGACTGCCCATATCAAACCAGGATATCAAATCCTGGCAACTGTTGATCCTCTGGATCATGGTGTACACACAAGGGGTCAATGCAACCATCATACCAAGACCTTCAGCAAATCAACCCAGGCAAGAGTATGGAGGAATGGAGGTTGCCCTAGATCTACCATCCCCACTTTAGACCATCACAACAGAGTCCAAAGGCCAGACGTTCAGGGACTTGATGGTTGTAGCTTCTGCCAGAGAGTAACAGATTAGAGCTGTTGCTGACTGCCTAATGCCTCAGCCAGTGTGCATTTCATCAGGGTGATGACCCTTAAACTTTCCTCAACCAAGAAGTACCCGCAAGGCAGTGTGGGCTAGGGTTTTGAGGCACTCTATACTCCCCTTACTCTGGAGGTTGCAACATTGTGGTATTTCATAGGAGCTACCCTGCCACAAGTAGCCCCATTGCCAGAAGTAGCCACATTGCCACTAAGCCCTCCATTCAGATATGGTTTAGTCATACCTAGGACCCCTATAAGGCTGCTGTAAATTAAAGAAATCTTAGACTGGTACAGTCATAATATATAGAGTAGAGTTTATCCCTTCAACAAATAAAATACACTATTGGTTGAAATTGGGGGAAAGCACATTTTTGCCCTTATTATATTTTTTCTGATAACATTAGTTTTCTCCAATTGAATTTTACAATTTTCAATTAAATCAAGAGAAAAACAATCAATTTTTGGTGTTTAATGTAAAGATCTTGATGAATTACCCAGTTCAATCAATTTGGATTTAAGATGTAAGATTATCAATGCCATCTTCATGAAAGAAGAGAAGTAGTACAAATAATGGCCAGAAAAATTAGACTAATTTCATGAGGCCGTAGAAAAATATACTGAAAAGTCAGTAGCATACTCATTCTTTGCATCAACATCTCATCTGTGTCGACCTCAATAAATTCTTGCAAGTCCAGACGACTGCTTTAGTTGTGAAGTACAGTCATCATCTTCTGACCCAGTCTTCTTTAAAGGTTCTACATTTGAAGCAGATGACATGTACAAAAAATGTGCTTTGAAAAGGGGGATTTAAACTTATTGCCAAAGTAGATGTTTAAGGACATGACTGTTTTCTGATTTTAGAATGAGGAAGCAAAGTGATGAGATGCTGGGGCAAAAAAAATCAATAATTAGAATAATATAGAAAAATCCATAATTCCACAAATGATAGAAAATATACAACACATACAAATAACATATCTCTGGGGGAAAAACATTCTGTTTCAGATCAGATGATCATCTAAAAGACAGGAAGCAGAACAATCTTGTCCACATCTCTTTGGTTTAAAAATCAGGCTGTAAATCACACAGGGGGGCTTGTGGTTTTGGTTTTCATATCTCATTTATCACCACCCTCAATTTCCATTATTTCTTTAAATCAGCCAGGCTAGAAATGAAGTAAGAGAAGTTTTCTTTTAGATATTTTGATACTCTTTACTTTCCATCTGAAACCTGATAGTGAAGTGAAGCTTCCAGGAAGTGAAATGAGCTGCTCTAATTAAAGCACCCAAGAGTGTCACGTGCATCAGCATCCCTGCACTGAAAAATGGTGGTGGGGATGCTTTAACTAAAGCTTGTGGAACAAGCTTTAGTTAAAGCCCCCCACCACCACTTTTCAGTGCAAAAGCACCCCACCACCACTTTTCAGTGCAGGAACACTGATAAACGTGACACTGGAGTCTGCTGGAGGGCAGTAATTACCATGCTCCAGCAGACTCGATTAATTACAGCATATCAGAGCAGCCTTGCTGCACATGTATAGGTGCTCTATATTATCATGATGATCCTGAAACTAAGGCCTGGCCTGCACTATGAAATTTTCCTGCAACAGCCAAGTCAGCTATTAGGGGTGTGTGAAATAGGCTGTATTTGATTTGGATTCAGCCCAAATTGGGGACAGTGATTCAATTCGCTGATTCAGATCGCTGTCCCCCAATTCAATTTGGCCAAATCCAAATCTGAAGATTCGATGCTGATTCAGAGAATCAGTGATTTGGCCATAGACACAGCTTTAAATGTTTTTTTCTACATGAATGCTGAGATGGTGAGATGGATGGAACATCCCACAGGAGTGCGGGGGTCCCCCCACATACTTGGCAGTGAACCCGGAAGTAGACTGGAAATACTGGAAGTCCACTTCTGGGTACGCTGACGAGCGTGCAGGGCCCCCTCGCCACACTCCCCGGCTCAGTGATCTGCCACAGGGGGACCCCAGGTGCGCCTCCAGAGACAGGAGGCACCAGTCACTGAGCCAGAGGAGCATGGGGGGCCCCCCAGTGCATTCCCCGGCAGACCAGGAAGTGGACTGGAAGTGGTTCTGGTCTACTTCTGGGTCTGCTGCCAAGCATGCTGGCACCCCCCCCCCCCCATGCTCCTGTGGAACACTCCATCCACCCCAGCATCTTAGCATTCATGAGCTGCCTCGTACATTGAGGTATGTAGAAAAAACATTTAAAGCTTTGTCTATGTCCAAATCACTGAATCTTTCCGAATCAATTCAGAGGATTCGATTTGATTCGGAGAGATTAAAGGGTCTCCTGATTTGATTTTAATTTGGAAATTTGGGGCTGAATCTCCACCGAATTGAATCAGTGACTGAAGCTTCACACAGCCCTATTAGCTATGAGCAGAGACATAGCTGGGCAGCTCCACACCCTGGGCAGCTGTGTGATGCCTAGGGAAGTGTTGGCTGACATGGTGCTGATCACAGTGGTGTAATCAGCCACTCCTGTGCATGAGCAACTGGCACCTCCTGAGTCTGGGGGGCACCTGCAGAAGCTGGTGGCAGCAGCAGCAGTGGGGATGAGGGTGGTGATCACCTGCAGAAGCCAGCAGCAGCGGTGGGTATGGGGCTGGCAAGCACCCGCAGAAGCTGTCAGTGGCATCAGCTGTGGGGGTGAGGCTGGCGAACACTTGCAGAAGACACTAATGGCATCAGCAGTGGGGATGGGGGTGGCAATTACCCACAGATGCCAGTGGCGGGACCTGTGGGAAGGAGGGGGGGGGGTGCCCCCCCAAAAAAGCCACTGGCAATGTCAGCGGTGGGGACGAACCTGTCAGAGGGGTATAACAGGGGGCCTTCTCGGGGCCAATTTAACCGTGGCCCACCCACCTGTTTTTGGGCTAACCACCCACCTTCTCTCCCACCATGCCTTGTTGTTAATTGATTAATAGATGTAATTAAGTGGGAGGCTGCCCATTTCCTGCCCCAATGCCAGGAGTGCTATCTGCGGCTCCATTCCTCCCCTATACCGCAGCCCAAGCCTTGCAGATGGCATCTAGTTGTTATCATAATCACCAGCCTCTGCACTGGGCCCCAGAATCCTACTATTGAACCCCTATGATCCCTCCATTCCAGTGGCCTAATCCGCCTTCATTCTCGGCAACATGGCTCCCTAAGCTGCTTCCCCCTCACAAGTGTGGTCGCCCCCAGGACCTTGGGCTACTAGCCCTGGCCCACCTCCAGGCCAGTCAGAACCCCAGGCCCTCAGCTCTTGGGCATTCCTCACAGTGGGCCCCTTGGCCCTTGGTACTTCCGGTCCTGGCCTCAGCTTTGACTAGTTGGGGGAAATGTCAATCAGGTTTGTGAGTCCAACCCATAGGTTGAGAAATGCTGCCCTAGCTGATTTAGCTAGATAAGCCAAAGCCATAATCCAGGCACAGCAATACCAAAAGAAGTAAATGGTTTAGCTAATTCTGTCTGGGGAAGCACAAAAGCTATGACAGCAGAATAAAACCCTTCTATGGGCTACAGTGTATATCCACTTGGGCAATGGCTCTGAATCTTCTCAGACTTAAGGCCCCCCCTCCATAACTGTTGTGAACTGAGCAGCAGTCCAATTCAAAAACTAATTTTATATTACAGTGCTTACCTTATTGCAAAGGGTAATACACTGCTGTAGCCAGCAGTGTAACTAGAGAGAGTAGAAACAACTGTGAGAGCATCTCAGGGCACCACCTTTGTCAGGGGGGCCCAAGAATAGCCACAATCACGGTAGTATAGGTGACTGGTAGGAGGGTACAGGGGGGCATGTGCCTCCTTGTGGCAGCACTGTGTGTGCAGTGAAAGTGAGGGAGTCACCAGTCAGGGACAGCATGTGCTCATTTGCTTATTTCCTCACTCTTCCTGTGGCATGTGCAAGGATCTTGCAGCATCCCAATTGAGAATCACTGCACTAGGGAGTTCTGCTGATGTGACTATTTTACCGCTATGGAGCAGCAAAAGCTCCATAGTGTAGATAGTCTCTAAATGTACTTGGCCATGTACCTACATCTTCTGTCAAAAAGCATGTATGTGGTTAGCAGACACATGCACTGTGTTGAGTATGTTTACATATGTGCCCAGTGTTTATTGACATAAGGTTTAGTTCAAATGACTTTAGTTATTCCTGCCCAATGGGCTCTATACAAAATTTCCCTCTTCCCAAATTAGGGCAAGGCATGCTAGTTCTTTGGGGCTTTGGCAAAGGCTGGTGAGAAGAACTCAAAGCTATGCTTTCTTAGAGAGCAGGACCACACAGAAATATTGACCATAACTTCTGAGTATGGAAAATATATGGAATACTACTGTCAGATTTTGAATGTACATAGGATGTCAGAGAAAATTAGGCTCTTGTCAGTCAAATTATCATGTCCTTCAGTCTTCCAAGAAACATACTTAAAAGCTTAAAACAAGATGTCTTAAGAGAGGGTGATAGTCCTACTGTGAAATAAATTTTTATTTTATGCAACAGATCTGACAAGAATTTCTAACATGAAAGAGTCCGCTTACTACATCTTAGCCACCTTACTTGATCCCAGGTTTAGAAATAACCTGATAGGGTCAACTGGGGGAGGTGGGGGGGGGGATATAAAGATGCCCTGGTAAAACTCTAAGGGCGCATCCAGGCAAGCGTGCACATGCCTCAAACCCCTTTGAGATGGGGAAAGAGGCATGTGCAGAAACAAAAAAATGTTTCCCGCGTTGCAAATTTGCAGCATGGGGAGAAAATTAGACCCCTGGCCTAAAAAAATCAAAGTTTAAAATAGCAGAGCAGGGCACAGTCCCAGACCATGCCCTGAGACAACTGGAAGCTAGGTTCTCCACCGAGATGCTCTGGCTACCAGAGCATCTCTGTGGTTTGGCCCCTGTCTCTGGTGCTGAAATGCACAGCCAGCAAGGTCGTGTGTTCAGCACCAGGGCTCCAGTGCTTGCAAGTAAGGGGTCGGAGGGGCTGGAGGAGGGGGAGGGGACCATGGGGAGGGGACCCCCTCTGGCCCTGCCCATTCCCCCAGCCTCTCC
>NW_005842561.1:1035391-1041944 GCF_000455745.1 Alligator sinensis | reverse complement strand
TCCGGGGGAGCCCGGTGGCAGGACCCTGCCTTCTCAGACCTGGCACCTTGGGCCCAGCTGGCTGTGGCTGAGCTGCTGGCCAAATGGGGCCAGGAGGACATACTTTGACAGTTCAAAGCAGGCCACCACACCTGGAACATCTTCCGGGTGATAGCTGCCCAGATGGCTGGGCAGGGGGCACAAATGGCAGTAGTGCTGCACAAAGTCCAACCCTGCAACCGCAGTCCACTGGCAGCTGGCCCAGAGGGACAGATGTCTCTACTGGCTCTGCAGTCCCCATCCAGGTCTGGCAGATGCACAGCAGGTCACAGCCAGGCAGCAGCCCCCACTGCCAGACTGCTGCGGTGGGGAAAGGGTGCAGGGAGCTCTCAGGGCTGCTTCAGCAGTCCAGCTGGCACAAGGCGTAGTGTCCCCAGGTACCAATTGGCTGGGCCCCAGAAGCTCCTGAGAGCTAGTAGGGTGGCTTTTTATACTGCTGGGGCCAGGATAGGGCAGCTTTTTATACTACTGGGGACAGCACAGGTGCTGGCCCCGGGCTCTAGCTCCCCCTGGCTGCAAATCCGGGAGAAGCCAGGCAGGGTTATTTTGCCCCTAGTGGCACAATTTGCTCCACAACAAAGTGCATGTCCAAGCACGTGCGCTGAGGCAAGAAGCCCCGGCTCAAATTTGCACCACTTCTATTTGAGTTGCTGCTAGTGCACGTGCTTGCATATGTGGACACGCCCTCAAGCCTTATTAATCAAACCCAAATGAAAAGAGCCAGAAGGAATACCATATAAAGCTAGTATTCTCCCTTCTGCCTCTTCTATCACATCCAGAAGTTCTTCCTTGCAGTAGTGTCTCAGAGAAGCCAAGTACAAAATTTTAAGTCATCTGAAAAGCTCCACCAGCCTAGCAGTGCCAGCTTCTTTATAAATTGAACTAACAATCAAAGAAGAGTCAGAACAAAGAGAAATTTTAGTACGTCCTTGTCTTTGCAATTAAGTTTATGGACTTCCATAATCCTAAAAGATGCATCTTCAGTGCCTCTGCCCCATGGCTGTGAACAGTCCTGTGAAGTGCGTGCTACCTACTCCTTCCACACACACCAATCCCAGAAATGAGGCAACATAGCCACCTCTAAAGTGATGCCGAGCACATGTAAGAAAGCACACCCAAGGCAGAGAACAAAAGAGAAGTGATGGGGCCTACTTTAAAGCAAGCATGTTGTACCATTTCTGGCAATCTGTGCAATGGTAAATACAAGCAAGTGGGCAGGACACATTTCATGGCGGCATTTCCCCTTGCAACATGGAGCCAGTGCAGACTTGCCCTGACTGGCTATGGCTCTCAGTTCAGACAACATTTTCAGTGCAGCTATACATGTAACAAGCCAGCAGTAAAAGAAGTGGAATAGTGCAAATGTAGAAAGATCAATAGTTTTGACAGATTAAAATAGAGAATTTTCATCAGGAAGAAGCTATGACTCCTGCAGATATTGACATCACTTGTAACATTCACACAATAATGACTGCTGTGTAGTGTCAGTTTAGGTACGAGTCTAACCGGTCTAAAGAGCTTTAAACAGGAGTCTCAGAACATCTTTGTATCATAATATCAAATGATCAAATAATACTAGAATCATCTGACATCTTTGTATCAAACCTTGCTTTTCCAGAGTGGCAGATAACAGATAGGTATGGCAAATACATCATCTAATATTTCTTCTGGAGTTTCTTAACACAGATTATCAGGATCTTTCTTTCTGGCTTTTTTTCATTTGATAAAGATAATTACAATGAAAGGAATTATGATTATGGAGGAAATTCAAACTACCATTATAATGTGTAAAATGTAATAATCCTAAACACTAGAATTCCCCTGTTATATATCTATACTCTGGGTGCCAGCCTTTCTTTATTTCAAATATTTTTCTTCACAAAAATAAATGATTACTGGTATTAGGCCCTTCTTGTATTACCAAAAGTTTTCAGAATGAATTCAGTCATTTGTGTTATTCTTACTTCCTGCAACCTTGTTTTAGGTCTAGTGCAGGGTCCATTCAAATAAGTAGAGAAAGGACCATCACAATTATTTAGGACAGCTTCATGATGCTACACCACTGAAGTAAGAACATTTTCCTTCTTGATGAATACTGCTATTCACAACTACAAAACAGATTTTCCAATGAACTTACTGAATCAGGTGATGCTGTAGAAAAACACATAGTACATGTTGAAAAAATTCCTACAGTTCCTATATCCAGTCAAATGAAACAATAAATACTAAACAAAGAAAACTGATTTATGTCTAGATCAATAAGTAAAAAGCTGCTGCTTATAATCACTACGGATTCCTCGATTGTTTTCTCTTCTTGTTAAAATCCTCAGTGGCTTTACTTGCCCTTGGATGCCTGGCAAACTTCAAGAACTATATGAATAAAGCAAACTTGCCATTTTATTAGTAGCCTGATTCTAGTATTCTTTCTTACATTTAAAAGTACCTCATTTTCAATCAGTAGGGCAATTTGCAGAGTAAGGTACTACAATAAAATCCCTGTTATCCAGCATGAGTGGGGAATGGGGGGTGCCAGTAAGCTAAAAGTCGAGCTTCCCCCCCCCACTCTCAGGCACAGCAGGAGTCAAAGGAGCACGGCATGGTACTATGTGCATCCCATCGCTTCCAGCAGCACAGTGGGAGGCAAAGCGGTGCAGTGCCATTTCCGTCCCACCACTTTTGGCACAGCACCAAAATTCCAGTTAATAAGGTATTCCGGTCGGTGAAGTACCGAATAACAGAGATTTTACTGTATTCAGTGTGATAGAATTGTGCTGTTCATGAGCATTCAGGATTCATTGACAGTATTAATGTGGAAGAAGGTACTTCTCTAATGGTATGTTTAAAAGTTAAAACTCAGTGATATTACTTTTAATCCTGCATGGCCTTTAATCGCTGTTTATCTATGAATAATAAAGCCAGGGGATGGCATAATAATATTTTTAAATGAAATAACTCTGCCCCCTGTCAAAAATATTTAATATTTGATTCCTCAGGTTAAGGACCCAATACTTCACTTTTGTTTGTCTTCTTTTTGAAAGTAAAACAAGTGGGAGATGCTTTCAAATAAGAGGACGTACTTCATTTACTGATTTAGCCAGGAGGCCTTATTCAATCTGATAAAACCCTTAACTAAATTACCAGAGAATTGTGACATCTGTATCAGTGGCTTAGAGGCCTGTTTCTGGTTTTGAATGACATGTTTAACTTATAATTTGCCAATAATCCACAGAATTATTTTAAATTGCACAAAAGAAACATTAATGTTTAAACTATAAAAAAACTATTAAGTTTAAAAAATCCAAGAAAATTCCTTCATCTTCCATTGAATGATCATTTTGATAAGCAATTAAAGCAGCATAATACCACTTGTTATTTCATGAAACTTACTCTATATTATTCAGTCTACACTTATCTTTCAGTTTTTTCATACTGGGGTGTCTGTAACACAGTATATTCCCCTTATTTCACTCATTTCATGGGCACTTACTTGGCAGTCATTATCTTTAGCAGCTATCAGTTTCAGAAGACCACGGAGACTGCACCTTTGGTGGGTTACCGGGTACCACCACAGCTTCTTGAGTGGCTGAGTCTGATTCGCAACAAGCAGACCCTCTGGCAAGCTGCACATACAAACTCAGTTGAACTTGCACTGGCATGCCAAGTACCGGTTTATCTCGCCTGCCCCTTTGCCTCTTCTCTAGCTCATCATTGACCCTCTCAATCTCGAAGTAACATAGGCAGCTTTCCACTTGCGGCAGTCCAAAGCAATTGATTCCCAGCTATTGATTCCCAGCTAATGAAGGTTTTTCTTGCAGACATCAACAAAATGGAGTTTGGACCATCCAAGCTGACATTTGCCAATGGCCAGCTCACCAAAGAGTATGTCAGTATTCAGCCATCGCACATACAATTCACGTCATAACCAAGGGAGGTGTCTCTGTCTCCGGAGCATGAACACACTGGGTATCTTGGCTCATTCCAGAACAGTGAAGTTGGAGGTTTTGTCATACCATGTTATACCCAGGATATGGTGGAGACATCAAAAATAGAAACTGTTCAGTTTTCTTTCTTCCTTAGCATAAGGAGTCCATGTTTCACTGCCATGCAATAGAGAGCTAAGTATCCAAGCACTGTAGGCAGACATCGTTGTCGATAGAGCGAGCACTCTGTTTTTCCAAACTCTCTTTTGAAGCTTAGCCATAATGTTGCTTGCCTTTTCGTTGTAAGCAATAATTTTGGCTTCCAAGTCAAGATTTTGCAAGATGGTGGGGCCCAAGTAAGTAAATGTTTTAACCACTTCAAGGCTTTCATTATTTATTCGAACTTTGGGAGAGCGGTCAACTCGTTGATCCATGACTACTGTCTTCTTTAGGCTTATAGTCAGACTGAAATCATTGCAAACATGAGAAAGGCAATCCATGAGACTTCGCAGTCTTGCTTCTGAATGACTAACAATTGAAGCATCATTGGCAAAGAGCATTTTATGGACAAGAACTTCTTCGGTTTTTGTTTTCACTTTGAGACGAGCACGGTCAACCTCGCTCGTCTCAAAGCAAGAATGAAAATCCGAGGTGGTCTTGGCACTTATTGTAATGTTCAAAATAAAGTAATAAAAAGACACCATTTATTGTAATAGCATGAGCATTTAAAATTACACTGCTATTTTTATGTATGGTACATTTCAAGAGACATGAAGTCAAGTCCATAACATGCAGTATGTAAAACAAAATACACGAGCCTGTGAATTCAGTAGTGATGTAGTTCACTTTCCCACCTACTGAAGGCATATGTAAAGAGAAATTCAAGCATGCCCTTTCACTTTAGCATAATCTTATAGTTTAGCTTTAAATCATTTCTGAGAAATAGCTTCCTGCAGACTTTTCACTTAAGTAGTTGTAACTACAACTGCAAAACACTGTTGACTGCTGGACTCTAGGGACTTGTTCATTACCTGTCATTAAATGCTTTAGAGTTTGCATAATTGATCCAGCCAATAAGTCATCATTGATTTATAGGGGTCTGTGCTGAAGAGCTGCTTGTTAAAAATTCATAACACTGGTATGTGTCTTTACAATCCATTAGCTGTTTACGTACCCACAGTCCTAAGATTGATTGACCTTGGACTGGGATTCTCATGGACTTTCCTTTTTTATTCCATATTTTTTACATAAGTCCTCAGTATAGAAAAGCAATACTTCAGCCTTCTCCCTTGGCAGCTATACTTTGATTTTTTTCCCCTCCATCAAAACTGAAACTTTACTTGAAATGATGAATAAATAAAGCATATTCCATAAACAGCTTTCCACTATTATTTAAGCTTGCGAGATGTGCTCTGTTAGTCTCCTTTCCCCACCATCAGATTCAAGTGTGTAAATGTTCTAAAAGGCTTTGAATGTTTTATGATGATTTCAGGGAATGATGGAGTAATAGCTGAAGAGCGAAGCTATTAGTTTTAATATTTATATTGAGTGCTCTGAAACATTAATGTGACAGGATGTAAGATCAGAGCAGCGGGACATATTTACTTCACAACCATTGCCACGTGGCAAAAATATTTATTTTCTAAAGCTCTAAGGCCAAGTTTTTCACAAGACTATAAAGTTCAGATTGACAAATGCATTCACTTTTTCTGAACTTTATAGTTATTCTTAAGAGCTAAAGACTAACTACTGTTTTGGATAAGACTTGCTTAGCCTGGGTAGACCCCAATCCAAATTACAGTCATAGCACACCTGGCAGAAGTTTTCCAAACCAACAGTCAATTTAGCTGTTCATCTTTTCTTATCTCTTGGCTGTGCTCTATCACCACATTGGGAAAGCAAATGTTTCTGTTATTAAAGAAATGGGAAACGTTTCAAGAGAACAGGACTCATTAAGAGGTTTGTTTCATATCACCTATCCCAGGTTTCATGCATGAAAAATATAGTGAATGGAATAGTCCTAGCTCATCATGCCTGTCTTTCCTGTCAAAATCACAAACATATTAAGGTAAGTGATCCTAATTACCAAGGGTCAACTACAACTCACCCCACACACAGTTTGGATGGCTTTCAGTGAGTAAATAGGGGAAGGAGGATGAGATCCCCAAGGGAGAATTCTTCCCATCGGATTTACAGAGCAGATCTAAGTGGAGTAAATGACAATTTATCTCTACTACATTATGAAAATGTGACTTCTCCAGATGCTTCCATGCTTCTATATAAGGATTCCCATTGGCTGAGACCACACAAATAAGGATTCCTTTAGATCTCCAACTAGAGAACCCATATGGTCAAAAAGGGGTACTGTACCACACACACATAGTTTATAATTTCTCTCTCTCATTTTAAAAGAAGACTGTGGCAGATAGAAAAAATTGTTTCTCTCTCAGATGGATTAAAGGGCCTTAGACAGACAGATATTAGAAAAATTGAGGGCACTTATATATCCATACACATAGATTGTTAACAAGCACATATTAGTGGTAAATACATATGGATCTGCAACAGCCAGATCAGAGTGAAAGGCAAATAAA
>NW_005842561.1:1020466-1035360 GCF_000455745.1 Alligator sinensis | reverse complement strand
CCTGCTGAGATCTGCTCCCTATCTACAAGGAGCACATACAATGAAAAGATCCACCTGCTGATCACCATGAAACAGCATTTCACCCTAAAAACCAAATGTTTTGAAATGTAAAACACTAATACGATAAGAAAGCTCTCAAAAACCAGGGGATGGGGGGGAGACTGAACTGAACCAACGAGTCACATAAACAAATCAGATCTGTGGTTCTTCCATCTAGGATGGTAGCTTTCCCAGATGTTTCAAATAAAACATAAAATGGTCGTTACAATTTTTTCTTCTATTATTATATACATATATAAAATATGTATGTGCATATATATGTGTGCATGTATGTGTGAGCATGTGTACACACACACACACACACACACACACACACACACACACACACACTATATTTATTTCCTAATATTTTGTTTGGTATAAAAAGGCCTTGGGTTATAGATATATAACCCAAGGCCTTTTTATACCAAACAAAACATTAGGAAATCTATAGCTACATAGTCCTATATAGTCATTCCAGACAGACAGACAGATAGATACTAACCATGTATTCCTACTTCACCTCCTTCTTCCACAGAACTGCATGCTGTGCATAATGGTAGCAACTTCCCCTGTGTGGTGAACAGCTGTTTGGAAAATGCAGTGTAAATGCGTGAGTCATTAGTCCTTCCCATGTGCATGACCTTGCATTTGTCAATTTTGAATGTCATTGGTACATATATGAATATGAAGTATGTGTGCGCACACATGTAAAATCTTAGGATATACAGCTATATATACCTATATGGATACATAACCTTATATTTTGTTTGAGTTTTGGGAGCTTTCAGGAGGTGCTGCATTTTGAATAAAAGGGAAGACTGAAAGCAAAATATTGTCACAGAAACATTCAGTTGAAAACCTAAGCCAGATTTCATAGCAAAAATGAGACATATCTTAAAGTAATTTTTCCTGTGGACCTCCTTAATTTCCTTAGGTTTTGCTCAGCACTTTTCCAACAGAGGGGGAAGCCTCTATGTTAAAAGACCTGGTTATGTATCTGTGATAGGCTCTTGCCCAGCATCAATACCGTGTGCCACGGGCAGGCCCTGCACCCCTGGGGCCCTTTCGCATCCAACCCTCTCATCCACCACGACTTGGTGTTAAGTAGGTGAACCTGTAGTAGCCTGGAAGATGATACAGTGGCTCTTGGCCAGTTCAGGTGTGACAGCTGTAGTAGATCTTCTGTGGGGCTCTTCCTCCCCTACACCCTACCCCTTTCCACTCAGGTGTTGTTGCCACTCTTGTTGATATGTCATGTATGGTGCAGCCTGGTCTTCTCCGCAGGGTACTGATGGCCTGAATCCATGCAGATCCACTCAGCCTGCAATCATTTAAAAGGATAACTGAATGGGTAATGAACTCAAATGGCTTGGACCCGATGGCTAGGCAGGGCACTGATGCCTCACAGCTCCAAGCTTCTCCTCCCTCCAGGGTTTGGGCTGTTCTGGGGTGTGGCATACCCCTCTTGCCCCACTATCAGGCTCCTCGTGACTCCTGGTGGGGTGACCTGTCTGAGTGGGCCCTCCTGGATCTGGTACTGGGCCAGATCTGGCTTTGCCTCATGGTGGCCCCTGCCATTCACCAGCAGGACCACACCTCATAACAGTAGCTTACTCAAGTGCTCCCCATTCATGCTACCAGGGTGCCTCTTTGGGGAGGCTCTTCCCCTGTTTTCCCCTGCCAGCTTCCTTGGTTACCTGCCCATGGCCCCACTGGGCTCAGGTCCCTTGATGCAGCTTCCTAGGTGACTGCTCAGCCTTTGCTGCACTGTTGATCAGGGACTGCCTTGCTTTCTCTGCTGGGAGAGGGTCCAGCAGTGCCTCCATGGTGTTTGTGAGATGAAGGTTCCCTACTGCCCTGGGCATCCTGGCCATGATGTTTTCCCCCGTGCCACAGGGAAGGCAGGAAGCTGCCTACCTACCTCTGATAGGATGTCTGGTGTCTCTTTTTTGTCCCCTGCACTGGGGAGAGTGCCTGGCTTTTCCCTCAGCACTCCAGCAGAGGTGAGGACAGCCAAGCCTGCTTCTGGTGGCCCTAGTTTTTGTTCCCCCAGCCTCTGCTTGCAGTGCCCTTTTGGCCTGGCACCTTGGGATTCGAAGCCAATCAGCTGCATGCTTCCAGTCAGTTCAGGACCAGCTGGCTCTGCTGCAGCCTAGCTGCCCATGCCACCATGGACAGGTGAGCTGGGCATGCAACTATTACAGCCTCACTACCCTTCACAGGCTTCTTTGTCTCTGTTTATTTTGACCCTTCCTGGGTTAGCTTTTCCTGTCCCTCTCCATTCTTTAGTCTTTTACCCCCAAAATGTTGATTTGGTCTGCTTGGTGGAAAGAGAGCATACAGATCTACAACGGGACTCTACCTCTCATCTTCACTTTCCTTTTGAGAAAAAGGTACTTTGACAGATTTTTAAACATGCTTCAAGGGTAAAACATCTTGCCACAATCTGCAGAGATAAAAATGAAAACTGGAAACATGGCTGCCTCCTTCTACAGAGCTGTGTGGAATGCTTTTAACAGTACCAGCTTCCCCAGTGTGCTGAACAGCTGCTTTGAAAACCCAGCCAGCAATATGAATAAACGGTTCATATTTTTCTCTCACATGTCCATTGCATCCATTTTCATTCTTACATTTCATCAACCACTATCAAGTCTTCCAAAGTTTCATGATATTTTTTCATAGATTCATAGACATTAGGGCTGGAAGGGACCTCAGAAGATCATTGAGTCCAGCCCCCTGCCCAAAGGGCAGGAAGTCAGCAGGGGTCATAGGATCACATTAAATAGCTGCTATTTGCAACTAACCAAGTGTGGCTTCTCTCAGCAGCTTCACAACTACCTGTTCCAAGAAGCACTTCCTTTGTAGTTCTAACCCCCTCCCTCAAGCAATGTGATTCACTAGAAGGTGACTGTGGCACCCCTCAAAACAACCTTGAATCAGTTCGACAACTTCTGCAGGTCAGTCCCCCTGTTGGAGAGCTGTAATGTCTTTTAAACGTCCATTACTCTGCTCCTGGAATTGGTATCCGCAAATTCTTCTATAAAGTTCTCTCTATTCAAAAAGTGTATCTCATGAGATTTCACACAATGTTTAATGTATAGTGTTACTACTCTACCTTTATAACCTCAGCTGTCCCTCCTGTATCATTTATTCTAAGATTGGCTGGATATTCCACCAGTTTATTCATGCCATTGTGCTGGAAAGACTATTACAAAGAGATCATTTTTCTTTGCCAATCATTTTACTTCACTTAATTTTATCTTCAATCTGTTCACATTGTTAAAAAGACACTTATAAGACTGAATCATTAGACTATGACTGAAATGCACACAGCACAATCTAAGGGATGTGAATTTCTCTCTCTCTCTCTCTTTTTTTTTTTTTTTTTACAGGAAATATAATCACTGTAAACAAAGCTACCATCGAAGTTCTGGGTTTTCTCCCTAATTATTTCAGTTTTGCTATGACCTTTCTTTCACATCCTCCTATATCACCAACTCTTTGAAACATTCCAAGGGGGCAATTCATCTCCCAGACAAGGCAGCAATACAATTATAAGCAAGTCATTCTTTTGTCATTCCAAAGCATACAAGTATCATAATGTTATCTTAAAGAAAGTAGCAAAGTTATGGAACACATTTTAATTAACATCATTTATTTTCTATGATAAAATTATTTGAAAGCTTCCATTAAAATTATATAACCGTACTGAAACAAATTTATATAGATGGATATTAAGGCTATCCGAAGATTTGGTCCCTGATTCGATTTGGTGGAGATTCAGTGGCCAAATCTCTGAATCGAATCAGAGGACCCTTTAATTTCTCCAAATTGAATCGGAACCCTCCAAACTGATTTGAAGAGATTCAGAAAAATTTGATGATTTGGACAGAGACACAGTTTTAACTTTTTTTTCTATGTACCTCTTTGTAGCAGGCAGCTCATGAATGCTGCAATGCTGGGGCACATGAAGCATCCCACAGAAGTTCAGAGGGCTCCCCAGTGCGCTTGGCAGTAAACCCAGAAGTGGACCAGAAGCACTTCTGGGTCTGCTGAACAGTGCTCCAGGGGGTCCCCCCATGCCTCCCCGGCTCGGCGACTGGTGCCTCCTGGATCTGGAGGGGCACCCGGGGTCCCCCCATGGCTGATTGCCAAGTACTTCCACTCCAGTTCCAGGTTCACCTCTGAGCATCTCACCCCTCCACACTCCTGAGATGCTCCATCCACCCCAGCATCACAGCATTCACAAGCCACACTAGTACCTCGAAGTATGTAGAAAAAACATTTAAAGCTGTGTCTATGTCTGAATCTGATTCATCATTGAATCTTCAGATTCAGCTGAATCAAATCAGGGACAGTGATCTGAATCAACTAATCAAATCACTGTCCCCGATTCAGGCCGAATTCAAATCTGAATCAAATAGGGCCCACTTCACACACCCCTGATGGATATAAAAGGGGTAATAAGAACACTAGCCAGTACATACTTTATTTTGATAAACCCATTGTTAGTTTCTGATCACTTAAAGCCCATTTCAAAGCTCACTTTCACAAAGACAATTTTGTAAAACCTAGCGTAATTCTATCAAGATCCTGATTTAATTTTTTTGAAACCATTGAAGTCATATTTTTGTTATGGCAGCAACAAATTTACAGACTTAATTTAAATATTTGTTTATCAGGGGAAAGCTCACCAAGGCATTTTACAAACCAACTATGCAGCCTTCCAAGATGTATATGTTCAAACTTTTGCGTACCAGATGACAAACGGCCACATGAGGTCAAAAGAACAAAATAAAAATCAAACTGGAACAAGAGAAGTTTCAAAATCAGAAGTTCCCAGTAAGTGGAACAGAACAGAAACCTACTGAACTGTCCAGCCTGCATAGCCCACACTTAGGGTCAGTAAAATTAAAGCCAAGAAAACTGCATACATGATAACATTAGGCACACACCTAGGTAAGTATATTAAGGAAATAGGGTACAAATCATTTGTATAGTGTTAAGCATGTGGGTAGCCACCAACTTCATTCCTTAAAGTTAAGCAAGTCCTAAAAGAGGACAGTGCTGCCATGAAACTTCTGCCAAAGAAAATGTAAGAGAGTCTATTTTAGGTAGGGAATTGATGGTAGATCTAAAAACTACCCAGGGACAACTGTGGGATTTTTATTCCATTTTGACAGATCCTGACTACTCCATCCATCCAGATCCTTCATTCCTTCCACTCCAGACAAGTAGGCTAGGGACAGAAGGTACACACAAGCCAGTATAAGTGATCAGAAACTGGTTCAAGTCTATAACACAACAGAAGTTCAGTGCACATAAACCTCTTTCAAAATGGCTGAAACGAGTTTAAGATAAACCAGGATGGACATAGTATCAGACTTAACTGTTTAGGTTAAATCAGTTTATGGAACTTCTGGTCCCAGATGTCCTCCAGATTCAAGTGAACTGACAGTTTCTCAGCATCCCAGGATGCTTGCATCTCCCCTGCAAACCTCCCCTCGCAGGTTGGGTAGGCCAGCCTTGGCCCAAGCTGTCTGCTCCAGCTGAGCAGGGAGGCATGCTCTACCACCCCCCAGCTTCTAGCCTGAGTTACTGCAGGCATGTGGCTGCATTTCTAGAATCAAAAGTGAATGTCTGTTCACTTGGTTTTTGGTTCAATCCACGCAGCTTAAACTAACCTGCAAAGATTGAATCAATTCAGCCTTGGGTTTCTGTTCTCAGCCATAAAGTCCATTTGCTGTGGCCAAGCACTCTGAAACTGAAAATAAGTGCTTCTTCTTGAAGTTGTGGTAGTGTTAGAGTGATGCAGACATGATGATCCAGGAATTATGTAAGAGGCAAGGACTTCTTAGGGTGATATCTTTTAGTGGACTAACTGCATAGCTAGAAAAGAGTTAGACAAGCATTTGTCTTCAGGTCTGACTAACTGAAGTTGCCATTTCTGAACCTCCTGCTGGCCAGGGGCATACTGAAGAAAGGAGACATTGCTTTTCACGCTAGCAGCATGGAAGCTCAGCACCAAACTTTCAAAGCCAGGTTTCATCCTCAATTAATAACAGTTTCATTTTTTAAAAGTGAAAATCCCTCTAACTGGGAGGGCCCAAGGCCATGCAGCTATGCCAGGCTGCATGGATATGAGAGAGGATTGTGGAGTCTGAACATGCCACGTGCTCCTGAAGGTCAGTCTCTATCTGTCACACCTATGTGAGATCAATGGGCAGCACAGGGATCAGGCTGGTGAAAGGGATATAGTACTCATGTATTCACAGTCAGACGGGTTCCGTGGGTAAACTTCTGGCTCCATTGAAGTCAATAGCAAAACTCTCACTGACTTCAGTGGAGCCAGGAATTTTAAGAGGATGGTCTCTAACAAATCGTACAGGTGGCATAGAAAACCAGTAGCCACCCAAAGGAATTCTAGGGGAGGAAAAAGTCATGATACACTGTAGTTTTGTACTTTTACTTCAGCTTGTTGGAATGGGTTTTATAAAGAGCATAAGATAAGGCACTACACTCTGTCTATAGCTATCAAGCCCAAAGATATCTAGCCATATATGGCTGAAGTAAATTGTACACAGAAAAAAACTTTATTGTGTAAAACCTTTACTGCTGTATTTAAATACCCCTGGATTTTAAGCGGAACAGGATCTGGTTTACAATCTCTTTTTCCACTGGGCTCCCACACAATGCTGGTGTCACGAATTATGCCATTTCTCAGCAAGATGGTCACTACTAGCAGCAGACTCAGAAATGCCAATTTTAATTACAAACTTTATTTTCAACAACATTTCACACTTGGTACATGGTGAAAAGTGTTTATCTCCATGTGAAGTCTCAGACTGTTGTGCTGAGGGAAATGAGTGTAATTTTAGTTAAAGCAGGCCAAATTTATCCCTGTTATGACTTCATTGTCATCTATGGAGTTGCACTGTAGATGAATTTGGCCCATTGTGTATAACAGAGACATTGTTAAAAATTCTGCTTCACACTTGCTTATGTCCCTTTTTTCACCCAGAAAAGAATTACACAGACCAAATCATAACTAATTTTTTATATTTACTCTCCAGCTAGGTTACAAAGATGTGACAACTGAGGTGCTCTATGTTCCTAATTTCTGAAAATTTGATTTGGTGTATTACTTTTGATGTATAAATACTGACAAGTTTGCTTTCACAGTGTAAACTTTTAAAAACATCTATAAAGAGCCCCATAAAAATGTGAGTCTGACTAGAAAAAGATGTAAGCTGCATTATCATTACATTGATATTCTTCCTTAGAGATCAGGGAAAATATGACAAGTATGACTACTATTACAGTTATATAGCATATTCCATTTAGCAGCGATAGAGCAGAACTGTGAAAGCATATCCTAAGGTATTTTCACTTCATGCAGTTGACATTGATATTAGTTATTGCATTTAAGATACATTGGGCTGTTTATTGCTGACTGTTTCCCCTCACTGAGAATGTTAACCACAGCAGAGGAATATTTGATGTTACAAATTATTTAGCTTGCTAGTCTTCATTTTCCTTTTAGTATGCAATTATTTGTTTGGTTTCACTGAGCAAATGAAATTTCAAGGGCATTTCAAGGAAAATAAATAAAGTACAGCCCAAAAGGTTTTTTTTTTCTGTTTGTATTCAGGAACAGTACTGAATCATGCATATGTATGAATCAACAAAATCAGGTTAGCTAAGAAATTGGAAATTGCACTAGAGCATTTTTCTTGCTCTAGAGATCTTTGCTACGGATTTGAAGGACTAATAAAAAATCAGCAGCATGACTGGAACAGATGTTTTTTATGGACTTGGCTTGTTAATACTCTTTTTAGCTTCTCCTAAGGACTTACAGCAAGTTCCTCACTTGTCCTGAATATTTGAAATGATGTTAACATTGTCCAAAATGTGCACTAACAAGCAGCAGTGGAAATGCTAAGGTCTTACATATGGCTATGAATAAAAATTCAAAACATTTCTGTAAATGTTGATGGACCCCAAAAGTAGGCAACATTACAAAACCAAAAAAAGTTATGTACCAAATCAAACCCATCCGGTATTATTCTTCTGTAAGGGGGTTATTAAAATATTTCCATATACTTGGTTATCCAGAGAATAAAAACAGAAGCTTACTACAGTCAACAAACTTGGCTTTACGTTTATCATTATGGATTGCCCATATTTTAAATGAGACTCACAACTAAATGAGCCAGATCCTCAGCTCCTGTAAATTGGCTAACCCCCATTAATTTCAGTGGATCTCCCAATTTATAATAAGTGGAGAACCTGTGTACTTTTTTTTTTTTTTATGTACAAATTAGGAATGGGATTGTTCTGACCATATATCTGATGACCTGTGTGAAGCGACTAGTATTCGCTTCGAATTTGGAATTGGCCGATTCAAGGGACAGTGATTTGATTTGGTGATTCAAATCCCTGTCCCGAATCAATTCGGCTGAATCTGATTTGGAGATTCAGCTGCGGCAGAACCTCCGAATCAGCCAGGCCTACCCCCCACCTGCTTTCCAAGCCCACCAATGGCTGCCCCAGCTCCCGGCTCTTTGGGAAAAACAAGGCCCGACTCAGCAGGTGCTGCTGGGCAGGGGGACAATCCCTGCTGCCCCCCATTGCCCCACATTGTGTGGGGGGCTCTGCATGAACCCCCCTGCCCCCCGAAAAAAACAAAACAAAACAAGAAAAGCCCCTGGACACTCTGCTCCTGCCAGTGGGGGGCAATCCCCACTGCCCCGCACTGCATGGGGGGTTCTTCCATGAGCCCCCTGAAGCCCTGAGGCTGCTGCAGGAGTGGTGAGTGGAGGACTTTTTATGGGGGTTTTTTCTTAAAGGGCCGGAGCTGACCAGGGCAGGGAACCCATGGGGAGGGGGCTGAGAGAGCAAGGGGGGTCTGGGAGCTCATAGCAGAGTCCCCCATGCAGTGTGGGGCAGTGGAGGGCATCGGGGATTGCCCCCCCACCCAGCAGCACCTGCTGAGCACAGGGGCTTTTTTAAAAACACCAGGAGCTGGGGCAGGCGAGGCAGCCATGGCGGGGGGCTGGGAGAGCAGGGGGGGCAGGGAGGTTGGCAGGGGTCCCCCTGTGGTCCCCTCCCCCAGCCCCCTCTTCCCCGCCCCTAGTACTTACCAGCTCGGAGTTGGTAAGCCACCAGGGACTGCCCAAATCATCAAAGCTCTCCAAATCTTTTCCAAAGATTCGGCGAGCTTTGAATGGATTCAGACCTTTGAATTGGTCCCGATTCAATTTGGATTTGGAGAATTGGCCACCGAATTAGGCCAAATCTCCTCTGAATTGAATCACCACCCAAAGCTTCACACAGCCCGAATATCTGACTCTATAATGCTGCCAAAACCATTTTGCTTGACTATGAATATTTAATTTCTGCTGTCTTTTATAAAACTTACCCCACATTCCTATGTTCCCCCACGCAGTCTTGTTGCCTGGACCCTGACTGATAGTAAGTATTTCTTGTACCAGGCTTTGCAAGAGATGCTGTCTCTAATACTTACAACGCCTTTACCATTGCAAGACAAGACTGGAGAAACGTAATCCTGCTCGTTATCTAAATATGGCATTGAGCTCCAGTCACATTCCGGCTGCAGTGATGGGGACTTTTCATTTCTTTGTCAGGTGGAGGGTGAGGGTGTAATAAACTACTGGATTTAAATGTTTTTAAAGTATTTAGTCAAATAGTATTTATTTCTAAACATTTGAATGATTTGTGCAAAATATTTCTTGAAAATTTCTATCTTATGATGCTTGCACAAAACACTGCTTCTAAGTAGAAGGTCTGTCTTCTTCTTGATTTATGTTTTTCCAAAAATAATCAATAAATGCAAGCCAAATGATGCCCTCAATTTCACTTGGAAAACAAGAATAACTTGGTGCTGATATTCTTCTGGACTTACACAAAGGAAGGGAGCAGATTTTGTCCCCGTTTCATATTATAGTCTAATTCCATACAAATGTTTATACCTGCAGGAGGTTAAGGTTGCTTATTTAAAAGGTTGAATATGCCTGATTTCAGTCTGTACATACAACCTAAACTCAGTGCAGTTCTGGGCACCATGATAGAAGGTTTAATTCTATTATCACCTGACTTTTGGCTGGTTGACCCAGTGGTTCTCAACCTTTTTAGACTTGAGGTACCCCTGGATACACTCATGACATGCCTGGAAAATACCAGCTTAGTTTTTACTCTTTTTTGACTACAGAATAATAGTCTAGCAGGTTTTTCTGTAGAACTCAGAAAGACCACAACTACAAATTTCTATTTGAAATCTCTGACTGAGTCCACACATGCATGGACCTTTGGTTCCCTGAGGACAACTAGCAGTGGCACACCTTGTGCCGCTGCTAGTTATCCCTGGGGAACACCCATGCCATGCGCCCTCTGGCATGTGGCAGGTTACCCCGGGTGGGCTAGGAAATGCTTCCTTGGGTCCTGGGGGCCTCCCAGGTCTGGAGCAGTGGCGATCTCGCTGTGCAGAGCCTGGCCAGCAGCTGGAGTGCAGCTCTGGTCAGCCAGGCTCCAGTTTTGAGTAGTGCATACTGCCCCTACATGTGCCCTCTTTCTTTTCTGTGGGTTTTTTTGACCCCTGAATATTCAGGGGTCAAAAAAAAAAACCCCACACTGCTCCCTTGCAGCACGAACAACTGAATGTGTGGTATGTAGTGCTGCAGACATGTCTGCGATGCTACATACCACATGGCCATGCTCATCTGGACACAGCCTCTGAGTTTATCTTGTGAATCATGTTTGTAAACTTAAGTGATAACATTATGTGGCACCCCATGGCAGCTTTGAAAGGCACCCCAGGTTGGCATGGCACCCTGGTTAAGAACCACTGGTTTAAGCTATACAGTCCTAATGGTTTCTTTAATGGAAGCTTTGTGTGGATTTTCCTAGAGGTACTTTTCAAAGGAGAAAAGATAGACAAAGCAAAAGCAAAGGCAAATTCGATCAGCTATCTGTACAAGTGTTCAGGAATGAACACACATGTACACTGAAATTGCAGGCCAATGAAAACAAATTGCAAAAATGTATATAATTTTTGTGATAATTAAATTCTGAACAACTGGCGCACACTGAACAAGAAGCTACTTCAAATTAAAAGGACTTTTGGAAAATCTTTATCTTATGTCCCTTTTCACTAGGCTTCCATCTTTCTTGATACAACCTGCCCTGGTAATAGCTATGGGCTTCAGTGGCAGGTCCCAGTGCCAGGGAGCATCTCTTCCAATATTAGTGTAGCATGATCTAGTAGTAATCATAAGGATTATATTAAAAAGTATGAAAATACTAAATGTGAAGAAAACCATATGTATAACATTTCCAGACCATTTAGTAGACCTCACTATAACCTGGTGTTTATGACTTCCACTTGCATCCACTGATGTTCTCCAACGGCCATCCAGCTTCCTACACGCTTGTCTCAAACCTCCATTCTCAGTCACACCAGAACCTGGAGACATGAGTGTGGGTATAACTCCAGATCAACTTCACTGATGTATTTCCTAGTTTGATATGTGGCAATGAGCTTGGGACACTAGGACACAGGAAAGGCATGCTGAGACCCACTTTATCAACAGTGCATACAACCCCTAAGTAGTACCATACCCCCCTCTCCCACCCCAACTCCTGAATCAAAACAAGTGAGCTTTTGCATATGTTCACAGACCTTCTATCATCAATAAAGTTTTAATCCTTCATTGATAGCAAACTGAGTCTCTTAAATAACCTCCCCCAGTGACCCCCAAGACCGTAATGGAGTACTGCTCTTCTGACCAGAACTTTATTAATAGAGTCTGATTCATACAAAAAGAAAAAACAAACCTTTACTGATAGCAGATCACAATATGCTATTCTTGAAAACATTTGCCTCTACCCACAGTCCATATGTTTTTTCATCCTTGCTACACCACTGTTGTGCATGAAAACCTTTTGTTTATTACTGGCAGGCATGGGTTTTCTTTCTAAGGTTGCCTGCATTAAATCTATATAATAGTTGATATAATTGTGCAAGTCCTTTTCTAATTAATGTTAACATGGAATAAATAACCAGGATCTGAGCAGATATAAGCACTTGACAAGATTTTATACTAGACATAACTAGCATTACTTCCAATCTAAATAATAATAAAAACGCTAATTTGGTTTCTTTATACCTGACTGAGAAGACCCAGTGCATTTTCTCCTATTATAATGTTGAAATTAAGTGTTAGTGAGAACTGACTGCTTAGCTGATAAGCAGTCAATTAATTTGTGTCCAGACTCATTAATCTTTCCTAATTCATGTCAGCCCATTACATTTGATCCATGACCTCTGTTCCCACTTTTTCGTGAAAATCTCCCAGGATCAGAATCACATCATGATTTGGCATGTGTCCACGCACTCCTGCAGTTGACTGTAGAACTCTTCAGTGTCATCAGCAATAGCAGCTGCTATATTTGTGTGCACAAGCCTGAATGATAGGTTCACAGCTTCTTTAGGCAGACTGAAAGAAGGTTGCTATTGGAAAGCCTAAATCCCATTAGGAATACAGCTGTGTCCCTATTTAGATCAAATGATTCCCCATCCTCACTCGCTCTTCTGTTCCCAAAACAAAACAAGCATCATTCAGAGGTGTTGAAATAGCCTACGCAAATACATCAAACCTAAAATGGTTTTCAATAACAATATTTGATTTAGTATCAGTAACTGTGCTGTAGCGTTTTCAGCATTACCTGCCCTTTCTACATACAGGCCTTAATGGATGGTGGAATAGGAAATCTAATTAAAATGTATTATTCTTGTCTACAGTACCTGGGGCCTTAACATTGGTTCTACTCCCTCCGTAACATCCAGAGATAAGACTGAAGCATGGAAGTCATAACTTTTTGTAAAAGTCCATACTTTTTAATTAATTAAAACACATGGTTTTCTTGTTAAAATAAACAGCTAATCAGTAACTCAAGCCCTTCAATTATTCTTGACATCCCTTATGTTATTTTTCCACACTTGCAACCATGATTTTCATTCAAATTGCATCTTCAGCCACCAACATTTCCAAACTTGAATGTGCAGGCATACATGAGGGCATGATCCAGACCTTGTACATATTCTGGCACACTGGGCTATAATTTTCAAAAATGACTTGGGTAGTTACAGGCCTATGCCAAACTCATTACTGATTTATAATCCATTTAATCCCATTGTCCTTAACAGGACTGCCTAGAGCAGAGGTGCTCAACCCCCTGCCTGCAAACGACATCTGGTCCCCAGCACCATGTTATTCAACCTACAGTGAGCCCTGCAGGCCATGGTACTGTGCACTAGATGGGCTATGCAGGATGCTGCAGGGCCTGATCCCAGCAAGTGGAGCTGGGGAAGCAAAGTGGGGCCCTAGCACCCAATCTGGGTACATGGGGCCAGATGGAGGCAGCACAGGGCCCAATCGCAGCACAAAGGGGCCAAGCTAAGGCCATGCAGGGCCCAAATCAGGCACCAATTCTGGTGTGCAGGGTTCAATCCACCCTGTGGACTGGCACCAAATCAGTTATCTGGCTGCAGGGCCAAAAGTTTGAATACCAGTGGCCTAGAGTATAACATACTGCAGAATTTGTCTCGCTACACTAGAGAGAGTGTTAGCATTCACAAAAAATAGTAATCGCAAGTTTATTAATAAGTTGATTTCAGATTTGAGTATTTTGCCCTTCATGGCAGTTTACTTAGAATATTTTCCAAATAATGTTTTGTTTTATTGTAATTTATGACATTGATTCTGCAGTAGTTAAAGTGCTATGTACTGGATAATGCTTATAAAATCCATCAATCAAAAGTTATGGTACATGTATATATTTCCCCTGGGTAACTGATTAAGCAATATAGTTTCATTTGTTTTGTGTACAACCTATAGCTTTAATAGGTTTATGCTTTTTGGAAATAATGCTTACCAGTAAAAAGTGATGCCACTTTTCTCCCATATGTTTTTTCCCTTGAAATTTTAATTTTTAGGATATTTTGGCATGCTTTGCAAAAGTAAATGAGGACCATGATTCCAAAAACTTCAGTCCTAAGTAGACATATGTGGCGAAGTGGGGGCTCCTTGACTAGCCGCAGCGTAGTCTCCTCACCTGCCTCTAGGCATGCTGCCCACCTTTCTCGCCTGCCATGCTTTGATGACGCATAATTAAGGTGTTAATTAGGTGGAGGCTTCCCTTTGAATGTCCTGGTCTCCTGGACCTATATATGCAGCTCCAGCCACCCCTATACTGCATCCCAAGCCTTGCAGATGTTCCTAACAGCTGAGCTCTGCTCCGGCCTGAGGGTGGGCTCAACTCATCCCAGTGTTAGGCCTCTGGCTTTCTGCCCTACTACGGGCCACACTATACTGCCTCCCTCTCACTGAGGCTTCATCCACTCCCTCTCATACCACCCCTCCTTTTCCTGGGGCCACACACACCCTGCCCTCGTCCAGAGGGTCCTGGGTCTCATTTCCATGCCCTCCCCAGCCAGCAAGCACACGCCCTCTTGGGCCTCTCCCGCGACCCTCATCCGAGCGAGCGCTGGGCGGTTTGCAGAACACTGGAGTGACTCTGCCTCTAGTCCCGTCCCTCACCGGGTCACTCACCCAGCTCCTCTGAATTAGGGGCTGCTGACTCGCCCTGTTGTTCACCCGCAGCCCTTCCTCAGCTGCTCCACCCAATCGGGCTCTGGCCCACCTGTGGCCTCAGGCACCCAAAGCCTTACCTGGACCCAACCTGGCCCCCATGTTAACAGGGCCTACCCTCGAGCCCCCTGCTCACCTTGTGCCCTTTCCTCACAGGCCCTCACTACTCACCTCTCTCGGCAT
>NW_005842561.1:998025-1020451 GCF_000455745.1 Alligator sinensis | reverse complement strand
CATATCCTGGCCCCTAACTCCGGCCTCTCTCCTTGTGCTCTGAGCCCCTCACTCTCACTGAGCTCTTTCCCCCACACATGCACGGTCGGGGCTCCTAGCCTCTGGGCTCCTGGCCTCTTTGCTAGGCTCTCCAGGCCTCCCAACCGCCACTCGGGTGCAGGCTGTCAGGTGCCCCACTGCACCCCGCTCTACACCATTGCCTCCACCGAGGCCCATACTCTGCCCCCCTACACTGGGGCCTGGGGTCTCCCACACACCCCACAGGATCAGGTGGCCACAGCCATCCTGGCCCCCAACTACCTCCAACATCAATTGACCCGCCTGAAGGTGGGGGCTGGGGCTTAGGTGCCCCTACTCGCCTTCCACCGGGGTGGTCACTGGCCTGGCATTTCTGGGGGGCGGTTCCACCACAAACAGCCCCACCAGGCCACCCATCCCCAGCGGGGTGCAGTTTTAGGTTTCGCCCAGGGCCAAGAGCCTCCTAACCATCCCCATCAGCTCTTGCCCTTACCTCCTGGTGTTACCAGTGGTGTTAGCAGCTCCACTGGGAGATTTGCCACTTCTTCAGTGCCAGGCAGCAGAGTGCTGCCTCCAGCTCTGCTGGCCTGGATCTTACAATGGGTGCTCATCAGAGCTGGGTCACACCTGCCGGTTGCCTCTTCAGGCTTTTAAAGTGGCTGACACCAGAAGTGCTCCGCCACGCACCTTCCTCCCTTAGACTAGTTCCTGGGGGAGGTTCCCCCTGCTGCTCCGCCAAAGCAGGCTCCCCCTCAGAGCCTGTGAAAGTCCTCAAGTGGCAAGCACCCCCAAAGGTGCTCCGCCACACACCTCCCCCCCCTAGAATGACATTCAGGGGCGTCGCTTGGCTGCCTTCTCCGATGACTTTGTCCCAGTCTACTGCAGCCCCTGCCACATGGCGAGCATCCCAACTGTGCTCTGCCACAGCATGCCATACACTTTTAAAAGAAATTTCATGGATGTTTAAAATGGTGTCTTAAACCTGTAGGTCCTACAGAAACATCTGGAAATTTTATTCATACCATACCCTATGGCCTTATTATATCTTATCATTTTCTTAGAAGGCATGGTTCAGCAAAGATACTGTAATATAAACAATGAAGTGAAATAAAACCCCAAAATGTCCATGTGCAAGTGAGAGAGATGCAACAACTACCGCCATAAGCCAAAAATCATGGATAAGTCTATCAAATTTAGTGGTATTTTTGATTAAGAGTAACTTGAACAAAAGTACTCAATTTGTGCTTCTACACACATTTTACATTTAGCAACCCATATACTTAACCACTCCCACTGGGTTGTTTTGTTTTGTTTTTATGTACTCAAGCAAGATGTACAGTTTGAAAGTACTTTGAGTCAGCAAGATGGAAGCTAACTCAAGATATAACTCTTCCTAGATGCAAACACTTACATGCACAGTATTCCCTGAATTATAAAAGTCATATCCCGTCCTGTCCTATCCTATCTTATTCGATACAGTACAACACAACACACTATATATTATTATATATGGCAAACACAAAAAAGAGCTCCAGACTATATATAAAATTAGTCTGAAACTTTTTTTCTGTCTATGGAGTTTTCCATGAACCTTAAATTTAGGTTTGGACACTAATCTTATCTTGACCTCTTTTAGTCTCTGGAGTAAACTATCCACCTTCATAGGATAAGAGCTATGTACTGTTCACAGATACAAACCATGTGGGACCTAAAATACAAATAACTCATGACAGCATTTTATAAAGAAATTGGACAACTTATGCTGTATATTGATTTATCCATGACCACAGTGTTTCCCAGTCGCATCCTGCCAAGAGAATACTTGTTTTATTCTTATTAAAATGTCAACTAGGGTCTTAATCATATTAAAATGATCATGCTTCAACTTTGAATTACTCTTCAGAAAACCTGCTCATTCATGAATCATTCATTCATGCAATGAAGAAAGTAAGACAGTCAGATACTTACCATGCCTGATGGACTAACTGCAACAGGACACACAATTCAGCTGCCTGTCTGCTGCCCAAAATGGTAACCCTTGGGTATGAGGGGAAGCATTGGTTTCATCCTCTGTGTCTCTCACCCACCCCAGGAGTCTTCTTATACGTGGAGGTGCTTTCCAAAATGTTATGATTCATTTATGAAGCAGAAACTTTAGAGTAGGCAGGAGCATGTCTCTAGTGTGAGTATGTATGTAAGGATGTTTCCTGTTCTCCTTCCCTGATTACAGTTATTAGATTATGGCCCATCATTTAAGAGCCATGCTTCTAGGAAAATATAACACACAAGTCAATATATGTGGTTCTATTCATAAGCTGAAGCATATGTACTGTGGTGAGATTTCTTGCCGCCCTGGTAGGACTGCTTTACAGCTTTAGAGATCTCTTCGATAGATATTGCCAGAGCAGAATCATGAAGAAAAGTGATTTTGAAAGAGTTCAAGAATCCTGTGCACCAATTGTCTTAAGAATAGTGAAATAAGCAAGCTCTTGGCTCAATAGTTGATTGCCAATCACCAGTAGGTCTGAATAAGCAGCACCACTGAAATATCAAATCAAGTTATTGCAAAAGCAAGTTTCTGCAGTCCTATTGCTTGGAAGCAGCAGCATCTATTGGTCAAAAGGAGAGGCTGAAAACCACAAACAACTTTAGCAAATCTTTTTATAAAAATGTCATCCTGGTTTTTCTCTAAAACACTTTGGACTCTGTCATTTTTTGACTGGATGAAGTCTAGAGCCTGGTAGTGCTGCAAAAATTAAAAGACAAAATGCTGGCAAAATGGAATTAAGTCATGGTGTGACCTTTGGTCAACTGCCTAAACTCTGTGTCTCAGGCAGGGGATACTGACATCCATGTGGATATTATGAGAGTTAATAAATGAAGTGCCTTGAGATGCTTGGAAGGAGGGTACTCTAAATGCTATTATTATGTTTTAAATGAAGTATTCTACATTAAAATTTTGACACATTGCAGCCTGTGCTTCTGTTACTACTATTAGTGTAGCATGATACAGTAGTATTCATAAGGAATATATTTTAAAAGTATGAAAATACTAAATGTGAAGAAAACTGCATGTATAAAATTTCCAGACCATTTAATAGACCTCACTATAACCTGGTGTTTATGACTTCGGTGGGACTTTTGCCCGAATAAAGACTGCAGGATATTACCCATATTAGAAAGCCATGAGAGCCGAATTGAAAGAAATACAAGTTGGGAGCTGTCATTCTAAAACTCATTTTCCCCACCATGAAGATGAACTCTTATTACCTGTGAATATGGAATTCAAATACTATTTTCAAGTTTTAAATGTAGGTAACACTTTACGTTATGTGTCAGCATGGTACCAATTACAGCATAACTGTTATACTGTAAATCTATATAGAGAGGGGTCTGAGCCAAGAAGTTTGGTCAAAACTTTTCCTAGAGTTCAATGGGCCCTGGCTTCAGTGTTCCAGTTCATGCCTTTCTCTACTAACTACAAAATAAGTACATGATGACTTTAATGCAATTAACTTACTCGTGTAATATTATTTCCTCATTCCATTTGCTTTGTTAGTAACCAGTGAGAAACTCATTCATCAATTTTCACACCTTACAAGCAACTTTGCAATTTTCCTTTTTTCCTGTAAGGAAGGTTCATACTCACTGTTAGGATGGTTTGAAAAGATCAACATTAAGCAAGAGGAAACTTTTAAATATTATCCTAATTACAAAAAAAACTTTATTTTCCTTCCCTCTTTTGTGCAAAAATAAAAAAGGGAAGATCCTTCTTTGTCTGGTCAAAATCAGTACAACTTCCTGGCTTCAGTACAGCTGTTTTGATTTAGACCAGCAGAAGTTCTGGCCCAAAGGTTAAGGGAAAATGAGATGTGATGGGGAAAAAAAACATTGCTAAGACAAAAGAAGAAGCACTAGCTGCAAAAAAAGCTTGTGTTTTAATCCCTAGGATAAACTCTTAAAAGATTTAATAGAAAACTACAAATTAACAAAAGCTTTTTAATCTAACCTTTAATGTTTAATAATAAATTATATTATTGATACAGAATGATATGAGATGATCCAAAAGACTTATAGTATGAATTGCATTCACTATTAAACTCCATAGACATTTGGAAAGTAATTTCTGCACCAGGGCTTCTTAAAGATTCCCATTGACTTCAATGGGCTTTGAGTAGTGCTATTTGTACATGTTGAGCAGACAGCTCCTTCAAAGTGACTGAAGACCTAGTGAGTGCCTTTGATAGTGTGGACCCTTACAATAGCATTTCTTTATAGAGACATGGGGAGTGCAATCTGAACTGACTACTTTGGTGTATGAAGCTACCAGCCAGAAAGCCCAACCCCACAGTGGAGAGAGTAAGCCTGTACGTGTCATGCCATTTTTGAAGAAAAGGGAAATCAACTTCAGATAACATTTTAATTTTTTTCTTTAGAATACACTAGCTACATTTCAAAACTTTCATCTTGCATGCCTGTCTCTACCTTTAACCAGGCACAAAATCCCAGTGTACAGTAAATATTATATATGCAAGTCATTTAATATTAGTTGTAAGAAGTACTGGACTATTTTCTTCTCCGTGAGTGGAGCACATAAACCAATATCTGCCATCAACACTAGAAGGGGGTTCACACATGCCAAATCCCTTATACACCACTTTCATTTAGAACAGGTTTGCAGCAAAATTAGCGTGTGAAACTCTAGAGAAGTACCTTTTATGCAAAATCTGAGAAGTACAAGGAAAACACAGTACACTCTTATTTTTCTGAATCCCAGCTAACTGGCACCCCCTGTGATCCAAAACAAGGTCATATACTCTGCAACTAAACCTTGCTGGTTTGCTGTCAGCAACCCCAACATTACTAACCATCATGAAAGCCTTCAGGTTAGCTCTGTAGTGAGGATTCATTTACATGCAGATCCAGGATTTGGCAAAGGGGGATATGGGAGCAGCCACTCACGCTGCATGGGTAAATGCACTACTGCTCCCAAACTCCTTCCCCCCTCACCAATCCACCCATGCAGGCAGAGTGCCCTGTGGGAGCTTCAAGGGACTTTTTTAATTTCCCAAAGCATGTAATCATCCTGGCCTTTCCTCTTCCCTCCCCTTCTGTCCCTCCTCCTCCCACTGCTGCTTTCCCAGCTGTCCCAGGGTAGGGAAGCTTTCGAGCTGCTCCTACCCTCTCCAGCAGGGCTGCACAGGGTTTGGGTTTAACTGGGAACTGCAGCAGCAGCAATGGGGGAGGGGCTGGGTTTCCCCACACTGCCTGATCCCTGCAGAAGCAGCATAGGAAGCCACTGCAAAGCTCCATTAGAGTAGGCAGGAGCAGAACTGAAGATTCCCCTACCGCTAGGGAAGTAAGGAAAGCAGTAGGGCAGATAGGGGAGACAGAGGAAGAAGAGGAGAGAGGACATGTCTCTGAGCCTGGGGGGTGGGGATGTGGAAGGGGGGATTCTCTTCCATTTAAAACAAATCCCCAGAGACTCCAACAGCACTATCCAGGCTGAACGTGGGGTGCAGCCTGCATTCCCTCTGGATCCTCCCTTATTTACATGTTAAGCAGCTCTGGAAAACTGGTTTAGAGGGCCCACCCAAATGGCTCTCTCCTTTTCTTTCCAGGATTCTGGTTCCCAATCCTGTGGCTTTGAAGTGTGAAAGCAAAAGCTTTCTGGACTTTGTTATGTTCCCAAAGTAAAAGAACTCCAGTTCCAATGGGAAACATAAGGCTGATTTTCATGTGAGCCTCAATCTCAACTAAAACTTTGCACAAAAGTAGTTTTGTTCTTTTTCTTCTTCAGTGAATAAATTCTCCTTTGTGACAGTTAGATCCTGTTTAATTCTACAGCCAGGCATACTTTTAAATCAATATTTTTGGCTAAAGAACTCCAAACAACAACAACCTTTTAATTTACAGTATATGCACTGAGCCATCCAGCACATGAAAAGTGCGATGAACAAAGTTAGACATCTTTGTAAGCCATTCTTAGATTTGACAGCTCTAATTACTGTGGGTTTTACTCAGCAGCTGTTTTTAAAGATTCATTTAAGATTTTTTTTATTCCAGATTCTTCACATTTTTGGAGTCACAAAGCCATGACATTGCTTGCTACAGTATCAGAATATCTATCACAATAATATTTGTCTGACTCTATCATTACTGGAATACCTTTAAAATGCAACAATGGTTTTTGCTTTCTCTATGGACTGAACAGAAATCAGCTGTAAATTCAAAGGGAAAACTTACATCCTCCCTTAGGTTAATCAACACAGTTCACATTTCCTGCTTCCACCTTCCTGCTTCTGGGAGCACCTGTCAGGGCTGAGTCAGCACTTTCCTCAGCAGAACTATTAAACATGTTAGAAGACACTTCATGTTGTCATCTGTGTAGGCACCCCAGATTAATATGCAAACAAGACAGCACAAGAACAGACCATAGCAGCAGCGCTAATGCTCTGTGTGATCTTTCAGTGTAATTAGAATTTGTTTCATCACACTAATTTGACATGGCAAATTAGTGAAGTTATGGAAAGGGGGGTTTGCAAAGCCAGGGTTTTGGTATGTACACAGAAACTTGCTTGGTGAATCCATTTGCACATAAGAGTTGTGTAACATTGTAGAGAAGTAACAATTAGCAAAAGCTCTAGAAAATACCCATTTTGTTTTAGTTCTAATCTAGTAATTTGATAGGTTATATTTCTTTAATATCTTTAAACCATTTTACATAAAGGTCTTCACCTGTGTGCTACTGAGAAATCCTTCCTGATTTAGGATAATCTGTATTGCACCTTAGCTGTACAAGTTTAACAAGTCTGGGCCAGTGCCAGCAACATTGTATATTGGCATACGAGAGTCAAAACCAACTTCAACGCTTCCCTTTGTAGGCAAAAGCAATGCAAGAGTAACACTGATGGTAGTCTTGTGTAAGCAATGGGATCTAATACAATAGTGGGCATCAGTCCTAAAGCCCTTATTAGTTTCTGTTTCCAAACACTGCATGCTCTGGAGCTTTCCTGAGTCTGAGGGGTCCCAAAAAGAAGTGCCAGTCCTTTGCCAATATCCAAAGTCATCCCAAAACAAGATTTAGAAAGGGTAGCTAGATCAAATGACAACTTGAGACAGATTTCCACAAAAGCCCATTTAGGAGGTTGGCCATGAAATGCGGTAAAGGGGTCATCCAAACTTTAACTTGTAGGTTAAAAGGAAGGTTTGAGATCGTCCTAAGTTTTTTCCTAGCCATTTATCCATAAATTGTAAGTGAATAATTAACAATGTACCTTAAATGTAATATGATATGTATTTGAATTTGCTGAAATCATCTTCCATTAGAAAGATACGGTTACACGTTATGTTATGTTATGCATTTTCCAGCTGACTCTCAATTCCACACAAGAGCTTGCTTTGGTACATGACAGCACCCAAAGAATATCTACTTTATAAGCTAATGATTATATTACATGGACTGCATTTATAGACCAGTGCATCTAAGAGAGTTCTTTTCTGTATTTATTCATGTTACATGTCTGATTCAGAATACTGACTGTGGATATCTTATCAGGTTTTTTTATACAGTATCACATAAAAATGTATCAGGTATAATACACAGTTGGGGTGTATTTGCTTTGGCATTTAAAAAAAAGAATGCAGAACAAATACGAGGGAAAGATGGACAGACAGATAAATTAATTCATTAATGAGTTCATAATGAGTTCCATTTTGAAAGCTTATGTAATGTTTGCCACTGTTATGAAGGTTATCTTTATGTTGTTGTTTAAGAAATGGCCAAGCCAGTTTGGAAAGAACAGCTAGAATAAGACATACAGTAACAAAACAACTCAGCCACATATAGGGGGAAAAAATGAATTAAATGATGAAAAATCCAAAAGCACAGAGGCAGAAAGCTTGGCCATAGGTGCATAAGGATCTCAAGAAAAGAATAAGCAAAACTGCCAGGATCATATACTGCACTTGGAGGAACTCAGAGTCATGGCATTGGACTCTGACATATTTTAGATTGTGAGCCAAACTTATCTTGTGCAACGCCATTTACTTGAAAAATATGCTTCATAATTACTCTTACAAACTGTTCCCTAATTTTCTGTCTTTAGAATTAATCTCTAGGAGAAATACTGACCTTTGGGAAACCGAAGTGGATTTGTTTTAATTCTGTGGTTCTTTCAGGAAGAGAGAAAAGATTATTTTCTTATGCACATATGACAGCAAGAAAGAAGAAACTCTCCTTCACTTACTGCAACTGTCTCTTTGCTTAAGCCTTGGGACTGATGCCCCATAAGGCCTAGACCAGTATAAAGAGGAAACTCAGGGATCCTCAACCAACAACACAGTAGGAATTTTAGCCCTGCAGACATAGAAGAGGGCAATTTTGCCTTAAGTCTCACCCATGAAACCTCCCTTGATTTTATATTTGTGTTTCCTATTTTTTCATACTTTACCTGGGTTTTTTTCTTCTTTTCTCCCTGCTGGAATTATGAGGTTTCCCTTACTAGTCCAAAGCCAGACAGAGGATAAATACTCAAGAGGTTTTAGTCCTCAATAGAGCTGGTCAAAAATGTATGTACAGACATGCATGCATACCAGGCAGAGAATGTCTTTCTTTATATTTTTTATGTTAAAAAGGTCTCTGACACCATTTGCCTCTAGTTAACCAATCACACATTTAAGGATATAAAGTTAATGACAATTCTTGTTTTAGAGAAAAAAAAGATACTTTTTTAAAAGTAAATGTAACTGAAAGCTGGTCAAGCTTGATGTAGAAAGTTGATGGAGTAGGGGATATATTATTTATAGTAATGTGTGCCATAAAATGCCTTTCTAAAGGCAGATGAAAAGGCCATACTTTAGGGAATGTTTCATGGCTAGTAGGAGGGTTAAATAAACAAATGATAATAACACCAATCAAACCTCTTTGCTTAAAGCCTGCAGAGTCAATCTGCTTCTGACTGTGGAGCTACCAACCAGCAAAGGCAAACTAATTAGACACAGTCAAACACTTAGGCAATCACACCTTGTGAATGGAAGCATCTTCCTGTCATTTGGCAAGTCTCTCAGCTGCCTCTGAGCGTGAGACAACAAATCCCCTGCAAACAAGTTCCTCACTCTCCCTGTTAGTGAGATCTAACAGAGCACAATGGCTGGAGGTGAAAGGTGACAGTCTAGTCAGGTAATGACATCGTCTTGAACAGTCCACATTAAAATAGTGGCACTTGTTTAGACTAGCCTATTTGCACCTACCTGCAGAGGGCCTTTTTAATGTAATTATTAGCCGCTACAGCCCTGGTTAGGATTTGAAAATATCATTCATTTTCATCTTGCTTCAGCTACTGCTGCTATCTCCTATTCAGTCCCAGTCACCTCATCTCCCCACAACCAAGTGTAGAAACAGAGATGGATAAAAAGAGTGGAATTGATAAGAACAGGTTGGCAGGTGAGCTATGGCAACAACACAAAAGTCTAAAAGATTTGACAATATATTCTAATCATTACCTGGCTACAGCAAAGCTGAAGACATTGAAATAGCTTTCCAGGGAAAACAGGAAAGCTACCATGATCACAGTCTAAATCCTGTAGTGTGAAAGCCAAAGGGACAGGAACCAGTTGTAAAAAACAACCGATTAAATGTCTGAGAATCTCTCAGAATATTCTTCTTTTCCTTTGTTTTTAATTATTTTCAGTTGAGAAGTTAATGCACTAATTATCGTCTTAAGTAGCTAGAAAGTATAACCCTACTTGCTCCAGCCATGCAAACATAGACACTGACTAAGAATCAAGGCAATACAATATAAGCATATCAGCCAAAGACCATACACAGACTCCATTCAGTTTTCAGGTGCCCTCTGTTAGAGCAGCATAATGGATTATTTCACCTTACCAGTTGTGATTTCAAATGCTCTGCAAAGAGGGACTGTATTCAACAGAGATTCAAGTCGGGCACCACTCAGCATGGCTTAAATGTTCTGCAAGATGGGCACGATGAATTCCTGTATGTTCACATGCACAATTGCAATAGAGATTGAGATGACAGGCCTCTGTAGGAATATGAGGGGGGCAGGGCTACTCTATAGGGGTATAACTACTGGGGTAGGCCTCACTTCCACTGCATCAACCAGGTATTTAGGGGTATCCTTCCATAAAAAGGGCTAGATACAGACATTCACAAAGCCCAAGGCAGATTCAAATAAACTAACATGGGTTTCTCTAAGTGGACTAGGTTAGTTGAAGAGTGAACAGAACACAAGTTTGCTTTGTGGAGAGGAGAGCGTACAGGACGCTGGCACCAGCCAAGGCCAACAGCCTGAGGACACTCCTTTATGCCTCCCAGCAGGCTGCTTGAGACTGCCAAGTGCAGCCAGTAACTGGCCACCTCTGATTGGCCGTTGTGGTCCCTCACACCAGCCCTACCTTCTGTTAGCCACCAGCTGTCAGCCACAGCTAGTGGGCAGCTGGGAGGGAAGAAGCAGAGCAGTCCCCTCCTAGATATGCTGGCTTGGGTCTGCAGTGGCTGAGACTGGGGCCATGGGCCTCTGCTCCTCCCCCTCCCCTGCCTGCCACTGACAGGCAGTGTGGACTGAGCCAGCACAGCTGGGAGGGGCTTCTACCCCCTCCCATTCTTTCCCTTCACCCCCGCCACTACCACTGACAGGTGCAGGCAGGAGCCCAGGCTGGGGACAGAGGCTTTTCTGGCTTGTCTCTGTGACAATGTGGGGGTGGGGCTGGCCTGGCACTTGCAAGAGCAGATGAGCAAAGGCCAAGGCTAGCATGCCACCCTGTAAGTGGGGATAACCAGGAGCCTGCAAACTGCAAACTAACTTGAGTCAGGAGGGGATTTGGTACAGAAGTTTGATAGACAAGTCTAACCTAAATCACTTAAATCTGATATTATATTCATCCAGGCCTATCTTAGACTGGGTTCCACCATTTTAAAACCAGATTATGTGCTCTGAAATTCCGTTATAGATTTAGACCAGTTTCTGAGCGCTTATACCAGTTTGTGTATAATGTTTGTACCTAGCCAAGAAGATTAATTGAGAACAGTTCCTATCCCTTTCTGTATATGGAGATTATTTCAGCATATTCCTAGAGACATGCCACACATGAAGCAAGAGTTCAGCCTTCTGCATGTTTAGGAACAGCTTCAAAAAGGAATGATGCATTGTCTTTATTGGGTTCTTAGTTTCATGACCTGAAGCAGCAAGATCCCAAACTTCAGGAGTGGAGGGTTTTCTCGCTCTGAAGTTTTGTTTGGGGTCTACTGCCATGTTAATTTTCCCACTCCCATCTCTGTGTGTTCTACTAGTCTTCCCTCTCTTCCTCAGTGATCTCCCTGTCCTAGTATGCTAGGTTTCTACCCACACCTTTTTGAAATCCTTATAATTATCCATTTTTTCTACAAAGCCAACCCACAGAAATAAATAACAGAATTACCTACAGAACTGAGACAGCCTTTGCGTGTAAGTCTGGTACAGTACCAAGCTTAAGAGCACTCAAGCATCAGAATCACAGAAATAAATTGTATTAGTAAAGATCTTCCTCTGTTTCTTTAGTTATATGGTTACATGGCTTGTGGACAGGGGTGTATCAAAGGGGGGGGTGCAGTGGTACTCCCCCCCCCTTTAATTCCTTACCTACCCAAACTTTAAAACCAGCTGCTTGGGGAGGGCAGTGGCATTTCTATTCAGGCAGCACTGAGGGAGCCAATTGACTTCATGGATCATTGCTATTGACCTGATAATGTCTCTTCATTTATAGGTATTAACATAGGCGATGCATGGGGGGGCACCAGTCCTTCATGGGTGTTAGCAATCGTCTCTCCTTTCTAATAGTCTTGAAGTTCCACTATTCAAATGATCCTTTCTTCTGCAATTTTCTGTCTGTTAGCCATGCCTAATAATGTTTCTCTTCTATTTCTGTTTTTAGCTCTAGTTAAAAATTTTAGCGCAGGTGTAGTAATATGAACTCAGCCATAGAAATGACTGACTGTGAAGTATTGGAGGCACTGTCAAGACATTGAAGAAGGCTAGATTTTCTTCTATGAATGGTGTACATTTAACTATAATGGCTACAGGACTAATGAAACAGTATCTTTTGACTATTTTGACCATTTTTGCCTAGTTTCTTGTGTTTTTTATACTTAATATATTATCTAGCAAACTAGTGCACATTCCAATAAAGTTATTTGTTTTTTATTTGATCTCCAACTAAAGAATATAGTGCTAGGCCCCTAGCATATTACTAAAGATTCTAGTTTCTTTTTAACTGGAGAAAACTGTGTGTTGTGTTTTATGTCATTGTGCCCTACACCATCTGCATCCCCCTTTTCAAAATCCTACATCCACGCACACTTGTAGACATGTTCTTCCCATCAAAGTGGCATGACAGTGGTGCATCATTTTATCTTTGATCAGTATCATTACCATGCATATCCAAACACCCAAAAATCAAGTGGCACCAGGAAATCTTAGTTTGCAGCCCATCTTCTGTCTGGCTATGATGAATGAAGGTCCTTTAACTGTACTTGTACTGTAAGCTGATATTATGCATATGACCTAGAATGACAGCTGGAATCAGGGCCACACAGAGATGATCGTGTTCAACACAAAGATATAAGTGAGTTCTGGAGGGTGGCAGCTCTGGGTCAGTCTTAGCTTATTTGTCAAGCTGCCAGTTCACTGCTCCCTCAATGCTTTCCTTCACCGACAGGCAGAAGGCACTACTTCAGGAGTGCTAAATGCAGTATGTTGAGAGACAAACAGTTGGCACGAGTCCTTATAACAGGAGTAGCAAAGACAAGACAGGTAGCCAGATGCATATGGTGAGGCCCATGGGACAAGTGCTGCAACCACAGGATAGATGCTGTTAAGCAAAGAGGTGATATATCCTAACGATGTCTCTGATCAGTGATTTTTGGGACCTTATACACTGCAGCACCCCTAACAGATCTCTGCTTATGTTACTTTGAGGAAACCTTATTGTACCATGGCATTCCAAGTCAATTTTTATAGTTATCATCTCTACTCATGCCAACTCACCTCTGGTTATTCCATTATTCCTTTTCCACCAGGTCTCCCTTTTCGATCAGATGATTGTTTATTCTTCTTCTTCTTCACAGAATTACAGAATTTTCCTGGATTTATTTTAATTTTTTAATGCTTTTTGTCTTCCAGTTATATGCTGAGAAGTGCTATCCAGACTGGATTAATGACCACTGCTTAGATAAGGACATTGAAAATTGTGGCACCACTTTTGAATTTCTGCAAATTGCTTAGATTAATTCATTTGCTCTAGATAAATTCTGCCCACAAATTCTTCATTGTTATTACATCATTGATATAGTTATAAGAATATACCATTGTAACTTAGCTAACTATTCTAACTATAAAGTAATAAATAAATAAATGTAATAGCTTATTTAGTATTAGGTATTTTATGCTTCTGGATAAAGATAGCAAACAGTTTATTGCACTCTATTTCTCTATGTGCAGGTCTTTGTAAAAAGCTGATTGATGCATGGGACCATTTGGTCAGAGTAACAGTTTCCCAGTAATGTTGAGATGGCTCTTACCCAAAACTAACAAAATTATTATGTGCATGATTCCTTGATTCCCCCCCTCCCCTGCCTTGTATCTCATCTTGCTTTATGGCATCTTGTTGCACTTGTACCCTTCTGGTCATCACTTGCAGGTTTCACTACAGAGAGTTTTAAAATGTGAGTTAGTTCCAGGTAGTTGAGAACAACCTGCATTCCTGACAGGCCAAATGCTATGTGCACTCTTGAAAGAGCTCTGCTACTCCTGATAAAGGCATGATTTCTTAGATTATATAGACAGATTTCCTCCCTTCCCCACATTGCTTAACTGGGAGTATCACTGAAAATAAGGTGGGCAGGAAATGATCCCAACTAATAACCCAATCTCCTATTTGCCCTCCTCACCAGTCAAACAATCTCAATGAAGAAGGAAGGGACTTCTGTGGAAGAAAAAGCTTTATCAGGAAAATAAAAGCTTTCTCCAGACTTGGGCCCAGACCTCATGTTGAAACAGCTCCTCACTTTGCTTCTGTTTTGTTTTAAATGACATTGTAAATCACATATATACCAATAAGCCTTTCCGCAGTAAGGAACAAGTCAGGAAATGGCTCAAAAAAAACCTGAGGCAAATTAAAGGCCAATTTAACTTTTGCTCAGTAACTTCACTTTATCTGAATGAATCATTTATGTGGTAAAAAAACTTCAGTTTTGTACCATAAAATTCAATTAATTGCCAAAGTACCAATGGTAAGATATTGGGGAGTTGGGAGAAAACGTTTTAGCAACTCAATCCAGAAGCAGGAACAACAGAATTTAAAATAGAAGATCCCAAGAAGAGGATAGTAAAGGTGAAGAATACTTAGCTTAACATGTATTTGCATAAATGCTTTAATGAATAATTCATTATAAATAATAAATCCATTTGTAGAAATCAGGAGTGATTTGGGAATGATTCAGGAATGGGAAAAAAAGTACTTACATTTCTTACCATGAGTAATTCTGGTGATCTCATGGTACTAAAGCTAAACACATGCATAGCTGCTAGCAAAAGTCACCTTACCGGATGTCTGAGAGATCTCTGCTGTTCCATTTGGTCAGTTTAGAGTTGGTTCAAACAAATCTGAGGACCTCTAACAAAGTGTCTTTCTGCCTCCCATCTGCAAGATCCAAGATTCTTCTCTTCAGACACCTGCTATACCGGATGGGAGCAGGTTTAGGATCCACAGGATAATAGCAGTATGGAGTATCTCCAAAACAAACATGTTTATTTTTTCCTAAGGTAAAAATCACTTCCCCAGAGCTATTAATCACATTCTTTCCAACCTTTTGCATTCAGTATCTCTAGTCCTCTGATTTTTTTTTCACCCTGATCTGTCTGACCTTTCCTTACCAACTTTAATCAGCCACTACATTACTATCAAGTCTCCCCTTTAGTCAAGTGCTTATAATCATTATTGCTACAGTCCCCTGTAACATCCCATCAACACTAACAATTAATTAAAATAATAATGACAAACACATATTTACAATGTACCTATACAAGGCTCTGGACTCAGGTGAAGGTATAATCCATATTGGAAAAAAACTCCAGTGGGAGAAAGAAGTCTACAGTCTCAGGGTGCTGAAACAGTAGAACAAGAGAAGAAGGGTGATTTGCTCACTCTTAATTTCTAATAAGTGTTAAATCAGCACTAGCAAGGAATTACTATGGCTGTAAATTCCCAAGGGGCAGTGATTGGCTCACTTGCCATCTCCGGAAAGTTTGGCAATACATTCTTCATATGCCAGCTGATTTTGATCGTTACACTTGCATTCCACAGGCACAGCTGAATGGAGAGGGGGCACGGTAGCACAATTACTCCCTGCTTTCCACAGTGTAGCTTGGACAATGGATATCAGATCTCTTGAAATTTAACACACTTAAGATTTTTCAGTATTCATTCAAAAAGACCACCCTCCTACCGGAAAAATGCTGACAGACTGGGTCACAGCATCAGGAGTTAGATCCAAAGGAAGGAAATTTCAGAAAGACAAGCTTCTACAACACAAGCATTAAAAAACAGAACGAACAGTACTGCTAGTTTAACACTTACGTATTTGTAGCTACTGAAGAAAGCCATTTGGAAGGCATCTCACTATTTTAAGTACTTGGGCAGCCCCATTTCCATCCCATCGAAGTGTCTCATAATTATTAACATTAATTCTCACAACATTTTGGTGAGGTAAAGATTTTTTATTCACAATTTACAGACAGAGCAATGAGACAAAGAAGGACTAAGTGTCTTTCCCAAGGTTATGCAGGAAGTCAGTGACATAACAGGGAATGGAACCTGTCTCTTACAAGTCCAGGGCTCATGTCTTAACCACTGTATCCTTCTTCTCTGGGAGAATTACAATTAGAGTTTACACATTCACTGGCAATCTTTGGTTAGGGATATCCAGACAATTTACAGTGGGGGAAGGAGGTGGAGCTTTATGGCATCAACTGTTCTGGAGCAATTGTCTTTATGTCTGCTGAACCCCTGCAGTAAGTGGACGTTAAACCTCACAGCTTAGCCCTCAGTGAAAGTGGGGAAAGTTACCATGGTTTAGCTGCTGTTTACAACAGGGTATGAGTGTGCACACAAGCAGTTACTGCAGAACAGATGTCACACGGTACAGCTTCACCCTTTTTACCACTCATTACATTGTTTGTATGCCCATACCCTTAGACAATCTGCTCCCTGTCCCCTGGGATATGTAGTTTGTTTGATTACTGATACATTTCTCCTGGTTCCTCAGTGCTATTATCACAAGAATATTTTTAGATGGACGCCTTACTTTGGAATTGTTCTTACTGTACAATGTACCTTTGATATTCAGAACTGCACTGGAAAAGGGAAAGCAGAGTTACGATTTTCTTGCCAAAACAGAGAAAAAATTGATCCTTGCCATACTGTCTGTGGCTTCTTTCTGCTAGTTACTTATGGAGGGAGGGTAAATGAATAACATAAAAATATATGTTTTAAACACATAGGAGAATAAATTTTATATTCCCATAATATCAGGAGCTTTTTTGTCAGTCATGAAAGATGTAATTTAACAATATGAGAAAAGCAAACATAAAGACCTTGTGACAGAAGTGGCTCATGCATTGCAGCATTTAAAGAGGAGGGCAGTTTTCTGCTCTGCTAAAGGTAAACCTAGCTGAAAGATCAAAAACCACAGCTGAATCCTTAAAGCAGAGGAAGGTATATTAGGTTCAAGGAGTAGCCATAGGAAAGTGGAATGTGAGTAGCTGAAACTGAATGATAGCTTGATTGCTGTGGTCTCACAGGTTTTATCACATTAGAATAGCTTTAACCCCTGAGAGGCTGGTCACTTGTCAAGTATGGGAGGAAAACTGCTTTGTTAGAAAAGAAGGGGGGGGGAGAAGAAATGCACTGCTGCATATGGCATTCCCTTAATAAGCATCACACTCCATAATAGGAACATTTGTACACAAATGTGTTCTTTGGGACTTAGCCAAGAGCAGAGCACCCTAGTAAATCACATCGCACAGTTAATGAGTTATTTTTGGTGAATTTGGCACTCTGGGCTAATAGAACCAATTTGTCCCCAAAATGCTAAATCATTTAGCACTTCTTGCGAGGTGCTAAGTGGATCTAGAACTTTAGAATGTTGTCAGTAAAAATTAGAAAGACTAGTCCAAGCTGTGCCTAGTGATCTGTGCTCCTTTGAGGTAATATCTGTGCTCTACTTGCTGACCAAATAAGTGAAGAGCTTGAAAAAGGATGGCAGTATTTTTGTTGCAGGAAGCAATAGATCAGTCTGGGGCCCATTGTTTGAGAGGTGGCTGCATAGAATGAAGGTTACTATTATTTTGAAGCTTCTGGTGAAATCTATTAGGGGATGGACACAAGCTGAAAAGCTCAGAAATGGTTCTGAATGCCCCAGTCTGAGGTGATAGGATCTGGGGTTTTACTTCAGCCAGCTAGAAACAATCTACAACAATCAGATCTGGGACTGGATTTCACAACCCTCTGAAATGTGAAGGAGGCATTTAACATGAGTCAGTTTGGGCTCAGCTCGAATGGGAGGAACAAGTCAAATCATTATCCAACCCAGAAGGTGCTTCCTGCCCATATTGGTCCTATTCTGCGGGACCCCCCACCCCTTAGTTCCCCCTTTCAAGTTAATAGCTGCTACTTATACTCTGCCCATATGGAGAAGAGAAGCAGTGCAAAAAGGCATAAGAAGTATCCAAAGAAGTTTCTGTTTTAGTATCTATTAAAAAAACGTATTTAGGCGGGGAACTCTGATTTTGAGTGCTATGCCAATTGTCTGCATTAACCATCCATTCTAAGTGGAGTGCTCTGAATAGAGAATGAGAGTAAAGCAAAAATTAGAGCTATGCCAAACTACCTGAATGTAATGTGGATAGCAGTGAACTGTGACTCATGTCATGTTGTGTTATGTAGCGTCAAATCACTGTTCAGTGTGACACAACGTAAGCAACATGAGTGGCGTAAATGTGACACAGCAGAGAAAAAGGGTTCCTTTTTTCTCTCCTTTCTTTTTTTTTAAAAAAAGAGCATTTTACTTTTAATCAGATAGCTGCTGTCAATTCAAATAACAGCTGCCTGACCCGAATTTTCAGCTGACTGAAGTGGACGAATACTGAAGCATGGACTTTCTACTAGGAAAAGTTAACATTCCAGGCTAGTATTTCTAAGCTAAAAACACTCCTTTTTTTTCTCCCTAACACAAGCTAGTTTTTCTTGCTGATACTGAATCAATAATTTCATTTCTATATTACAAATCTTAAAACAATACTGGCAAGAAAGTATACTGGAATTTTACTTACTCATGTTTAATTATTGATGTAGGCTTCTTTAAACATATTTGGCTCTCTGAAACAGCTCTTTAGAACTGTGTTCCATTTCTTATTGCTTACCTATTCTGTTTGTTCTCTGCCTCCCTGATCCTTTTCGATTTTCTGCAGGTTAGCAAGTGCTGCATTGTCTGCTTTTGAAATGTGTCTTTAGGCATGCTTTTGTTTGACAAGGAATGCCAAGGCTGAGCTGACAAAGTCTGTTTGAAAATCTTTTTCCAGGTATACAAGATCAGTAAGTCTGTTCAATGTATTCTGTGATTAGTATTTTTCTTCAGATATTTATATCAACATTTCAGTTTTAGTGAAAGATGTTTTCTGAGCATACCTGTCAGTAAGAAAGTTACTAAAGGTAAGTAACGGTATCATTTATATATTCAAATGTATAAATATATTTATGGTAAATAGTTGACATCTCTCTCCCAATAACTTAAAAGAAAATATACCTTTAACAAGCACTCAGCCACTGTTCTTTTCACAGGTTGAAACAAATATCAACTTAGGAAATCTGTCTTTTAGGTGTTTTGGCTTTAGCTCTTTGCAACCAGGATCATTTTTAACATAATATTTAGATTTCTGCACACTCTCCCCTGCAGGAGTGGTGCACCGGGGATAATGTTTGTCCTATAAGGCAAGGTATCCAACAAAGAAAGCATTTATATACCCTGCCGTGGAATAGTCATGAATTCCAAATCAGACTTTTTTTTTTTTTTTTTTTTTATTAACTTAGGCACATCTTTCTTCTCAACCTTCCCCAGCCACAGCCCTGGACCATTTTAGTGCCAAGCTAAGTTCAAAGGTTACACAGTATTTTGGCCAAAGACAAGCCACACTGTGCAAACAGTTTGTGGCCATGTTTGGTCATTTTGAATCAATTTATGCTAATTCTTCCTTGGTATTATATCAACAGCATGTAGTGTATCTGTCAGACAATATCATGACATACCAAGACAGCCTTCAGCATTGCTTATTGCCTGAATTCTTGAAAAATATGAGGTAGATCTACCTCAACACTGTCTACTAATATTCTTATACTCTGCAATGCACTGGCCATCGCAGACTTCTGTTACTTCCAAACAACTTAGCCTTAGAGATGCAGCTAGTAATTCCTTCCAGATCTTCTCCTTGAATAAGAAGAACTGAGCCCAACCACCACAATACACAGTGCAGTCTGCGGTGTGGTACTTGGATTGCCCAAACAGGTTTTTTCTCTTCTGGAAATGAAAATATGGAATAACATTTTGTATTTCACTCCCCATCAGATACAATAAACTAGTAAGAATAAAGTGCTGAAGGCAGAATTTGGCTCTACATGAGGAACTTAAATATATTGTACAGAGGCAATTTCTTTGTGATTTCTACAATAAATGCGTTTGAAGAACAACTAGGCCGATAAAAAATATGAATCTTTGATGCTGAAAAAGGTCCATTCATATCCAGAAGTTGGAAGGAATGTATAAAGGGCAGAAAACTGATGTTTGTGTGTTCTTTGGTGAATATAAACATCCACAAGTTTGAATGCTCACTCAAAACAGAGAAGGAGCTAAACCAAACTCTCCATGCAAAATAGAACTGATATTTGTTTTGTTCAGCTACAGATCTGGGGTTTCAAATTTTACAAATGATCTTGGTCTTACAAAAGACAAACCCAAAAGCTTAGCTCATGACTACTTTAATCTGAGGTATTCAAAAACCAAAGCCACATTTCTCAACCTCACACTGGTACTGATCTGCAATACCTGGACTTAAAGAATCCCTTTTCCTTCTCCAATAACTAACTTTCATCCCCACCTTAATGTAACTTCCAATAGGTATTATCAATATCTTTTCAATGTAAGACCTTCTCCTATAGCACATATATAGCTCCTATTACAATATATTTAGTGGCTCATAGCCATGAAATGTATCTTGTGTTAATTTAGCAAAAATTAGAGGCAATCAATGAGGCTTCCCAACTTGGTGGATACAATACAAAAATATGGAAGTGTAGGTGCAAGGTGAAAAACTGGGGACTAAAGGATTTCAAAATGGAGAAAGGGAATTGGAAAGCGTGGCCTGGTGTTTCCTGGTGAGAGTGAAGATTGTGGCAATTTTGAAAGACATACATAGTTTTGGATATGGGCCACTCCTCATCTGAAACCCTGGAATTAAAATCTGGATTAATTTGCATCAAACTGGGGTTTGGCTAAAGGCTGGGGATACTTCAATAACCCATATATATCATGAGAGCAGATGTAATAATTCATTGCAATTAGTTACCTGAAGAATTTAGATTATTCTATGTTTGTGAACTGTTCATTACCAGAATCTAATTGCATGTGTCTGCTATTCATAAATGCTTATGAAATTGCTTATTGATGCCAGCTTTTCACCATGGTGGTGGTTGGCAAGCTCAGTATTCATTATGAGCTGGGTATATTGGATTGTCTAAGACATACAGAATTACTTCTGCAACAGCTGGACTGACGAAGAGATCTAGAGTTTGATAACTTCACTTGTACTTGACAGCATTTTACTCCACAAGGATTCTCATTAACTTCTATGGGGTTATTTACTGAGCAATATACCAAATGACATGAATTTAAAAAAAGTATAGCAACCTCACTCACAGTAAACGAGACCAACAACTAGGAAATAGTAAACAATGTAAAATTGATTAAAATCAAGACCAGTGCTGTTTTTCAGATAATTTTTGCTAAACTTTCAGAAACTGAATATTTGCACGTTTTTGTGAATTATTCAGTAGCAATCTGAATACTCCCAAACAATTGCAGTCCAAATCTCTTCCTACTTACAATTATATTAATTAATGGTTTCTTGTATCCTAATGCTGTCACTGATAGAACCAAAAGTATTGAAACCAGGGTGGCTCTATGGGCAATCACAAAAATACAAGCTTTACATTTCCAAGATTTCCAAAAAAAATGTTCGGAAAAGGAATTGTACATATTCTAGGACACTACATGACAGCAGGGGCCAGATCTTGCTCTCTTTTTTAAAATAACAATTAAAGGATTTTTTGTTTTTGTGGGGACGCTAAGGCCATATTTTACCTAGCTACCAATATAAACTTTAGGATAGAAACCTGAGATTGTTTAGGCCTCATAAATAAATCAAACAGACTAGATATACACCCCTGTAACCTCAAGGTTGCAAGTGAGATAAGTGGTGTTAGATGACTGTATTTGTAAAGTGTAGAAGGAAAGTGTAAAGGAGATTTATTGCTAGAGGATAGGGTATTATATGATTACCCCTTTTTCTGCTTACTTGCATACATACTAACCATACAAAAATGCATCTGACAGATATTTTGAGATGCATAATGAATTTTTAAGTAGGAGGAGCTTTAAAAATATTATAATCTAAAAATATATTTTGCTTTGATTTCATCAAGTATTTCTTTAAGTGTATTTTAATTACATTAAATGGTCTATGGACTTAAAATATATGCTGTTCATCTCTTGCACAAGATAAAAAAAGAAAAAAGTCTGTATTTATGTAAAAATATTACAATTATCCTAACACTTTTTTGTTACAGGAAAAGGGCCAATATCATGTATATTAAACTGGCAAAGGATAACAATTGATCTTCAATTTGAAACACGCAAAAAAGTATTTGGCTTATGATCTTTTGCATTATACAATGAAACCAGACTATTCAGACATTGTGAAAAAGCTGATCTTGTTTAAAAGGTGCTTGGCTCCCTAATTACAAGAGAAGTATTTTTCTTTAATAATTTATTATAAATATGGGATGAGATAAAGACAAATGTCTAAAAATACCAACCACAGAAAGTAGGCTTGAACTGCTCTGTTAAAATTAAAAGCTGAAATTCTTTGACTGTCTCACTTTCTAGCAGAACACAAGAAAGGAATATTTTAGTTGATTCTCACCCTCCAGGCAAAGTAGTATAAAACCTCTGGCCTGAATCCAACCCCATTATCAAAGGACCACTCACCTAATCTAAAAAAGCAGCTCTTCATCAATTTAT
>NW_005842561.1:968167-997994 GCF_000455745.1 Alligator sinensis | reverse complement strand
TAGGGAAACGGCTTTCCACCAGGGATTCAGTTAATGGGAGGCTAGAGCCAGATAACAAGCATGGCAGAAGATATGCCACAGTAGGTGAAGATAATATACATATATTCTAGGCGAAGAACACTGCAAATAACTTCTGTGCTGTTGATGAGTTTTCTGCAATAGAAAAAAAAGGCTTTAACTGACATTAAAAGTTTAAGTCTCCTTGTATTTTACTGCCTCATTTGCCAAAGTAAATTGTTGGTAACCAACATTTTATCAAAACTTTTTATACAATTAATTTAGCAATAAAGGGAAATGTAACTTCAGTAGGTTTTTGTTTTATTATTGTAGGATTTACCAGTATTAATATATCCCAATGGATTAATAGATGCCAATGTATCCAACCCTGATTGTTCAAAAACTATGAACCAGATACCAAATATTCATAAGAGGATTAAACAAAAAAAAAATCATCAGGTTTTTTTGTATTTGTCTTTTCTGTTTTGAGCTTACGTGTTCATGTTTTCAACAAGCTTTTCCCTAAAATTGAGAGGGTTAGAAGCATTGGGGGGAGGGGAGGGCTTGAAATCAAAGTGAAGATTCTCACAGTTACACAATTCTAGAAGTTGAAGCGGTAAGAAAAACACCAATAGCACAAGACTTGTGATCAAATCAAAACTGGGTTTCCTCTTATATGTCAGAGGAAAGCACTCAGCTGAATTAAAAATGATAACATATAAATATGCATTCAATGCGTTAACTATGACAGTACATGCTGAAAAAAAAATCATATATATTTCTTTAGAAATTTTGAAATGTTTGCTTGGCCTGTCTTTAAATTCCTTTTCTGTACTCATTCATACCATCAAGCTTCCCTAGAAAAAGATTTCAAGAAAGCACCTATTGGAGCACCCTGTTCAAAGTCACAGACAACACTAAGATATGGGGAGAAGTGGGCATGCTAGAAGGGAGGAATAGGCTGCAATTGGTCCTAGACAGGTTACAGGGGTGGGCGGATGAGAACAGGATGGGTTTCAACAATGACAAGTGCAAGGTACTGCACCTGGGGGGGAAGAACCAGCAGCATACCTACAGGCTGGGGAACTCCCTTCTCGTTAGTGCAGAGGCAGAAAAGGATCTTGGTGTCATTATTGATGCCAAAATGAACATGGGCCGACAGTGTGGGGATGCGGTCAGGAAGGCCAACCGTACCTTGTCATGCATCCACAGATGCATCTCAAGCAGGTCCAAGGAGGTGATCCTCCCCTTCTATGCAACACTGGTCAGGCCGCAGTTGGAGTACTGCATCCAGTTCTGGGTGCCGCACTTCAGGAGGGATGTGGACAACATGGAGAGGGTCCGAGGAGGGCCACCCTCATGATCAGGAGTCAGCAGGGCAGGCCCTGTGAGGAGAGGTTAAGGGACCTGAACCTGTTCAGCCTACACAAGAGAAGGCCGAGGGGGGATCTAGTGGCCATTTACAAACTGGTCAGAGGGGACCAGCAGGCATTGGGAGAGTCCCTGTTCCCCCAAGCACTACCAGGAGTAACAAGAAATAATGGTCACAAGCTGGCAGAGGGTAGAGTCAGCCTAGACATCAGGAGGTGCTACTTTACTGTCAGGGCGGCTAGGATCTGGAACCAACTTCCAAGAGAAGTGGTGCTGGCTCCTACCCCGGAGGTCTTTAAGAGGAGGCTAGATGAACACCTTGCTGTGGTTGTTTGACCCCAGTACTCTTTCCTGCCATGGCAGGGGGTCGGACTTGATGATCTGCTCAGGTCCCTTCCAACCCTACCAACTATGAAACTGTGGACTGTGAAGCTCTGTAAATGAGTGTTTGTAACAGTAATATTATGAGAAACTCACACAACATAAGGTACAGAAAATATCTTATCACTTATATGAGCAATCACTAGGTCCCCTATTTGAAACAAGTGTTTAAGTATATACTCAGCTTCAAGAACATTAGTCCTATTGACATCAATGGAAATTAAGCACATGTGTGTTAATACACTAAGCAGGGATGAGATTAATCACATCCTAAAATAAAGCATGTAATTTAATGCTTTATCAGATCAAGGCCAAGATAACCAAGTAACAAAGCCTGAATTCTAAATACAGTGAGATTAAACATGATAGATAGATAGATAGATAGATAGATAGATAGATAGATAGATAGATAGATAGAAGTGCACCAATAAGTGGGACCAATATCGGATCGGCACTGATATAAAGAAAATTTTCTGTATTGGAAAACGGCCTGATATGGCTGATAATTTTGCCCATAAATGGCCCATGCATGCGCACAGCCACAGCGCAGCACTTAGGTAGTGAGGAGCACTGTCAGGCAGTGTAGAGAGTTGCTTGCAGCTGGTAAGTCTGGTGTGGTGGAAGGGGCTGCTCAGCTGGGGTGGGGTGGGGTGGGGTGGGACAGAGCTGCAGTTTGTCTGGGAGGCACGGGGGGGGATTTCTCCCATTGCTGCAAGCCACTTGTCCAGTGACTCCCGTCGCTGATCCTGCCACTCATGCAGGAGGGCATGAGGGGGCATGTGCTCCCAGATCTGTGCCAGGGGGAGTGGGGTGAGCTCTTTCCAGTGGGGTGGACCCCCTCCTCCCAGTGCCACTGCCACCCACCCCACAAAGAAGAGTTTGATGCAGTCCAAGCCCCACCCCATGCAGATCTCGGGGCACATGCCCCCCATCATGTCCTCTTGGATGAGCAGCGGGAGCTACCAGATGAACTGCTGGTCCAGAGGCTCCCCAGACAAGCAGCGTGCAGCAGCAGGAGCCAGCCCCCCACCCCTCCCTGTGCCCCCCAGATGAGCCACGGCTCTGTCCCACCCTGCCCCAGCTGGGCAGCGCTTCCCTCAGTGCTTTGCCTTCTGCTACAACCCCAGCCCCACTCCTCCCTCACTGTGGGGGCCTTGATCTGCCCCCCCCATGAACCCTTCTCTCCCCCCTATCCTTCCACCACACCAGACTTACCAGCTGCACGCAGCTCTCCAAACTGCTGGGCTGCATATTGGAAATCAGATCGGTATCGGCCAATATGCCTCCTTAAAAATCAATATTGGCCCCAAAAATCTGTATCGGTGCACCCCTAATAGATATATATCTATATATAGATATAGACATAAAGATAGATACATCTAGAGACAGACAGACAGACAGACCTTAACTGGTCTTGGTATTCAGTAGAGACCCAGCACAGAGAGCCAGAGCAGTAAGCAAAGTATCCACATCTGACCCTGTATTGCTAATCAGATGAGTCAACATGCATGTGCCAGTTGGGTGTTCTTCCCAAGGTGTGTAGTTTCACTGTTACTGATGAACTGAACAATTCAAAATCCCATCAGATCTTTTTATCCAATTATATAACTTCATGGATATAGGTTTATCTATAGATCTAGAGATAGATATAGAAATAATTCTTTATCAAACCAAGGCCAAGATAATCAAGTAGCAAAGCCTGAATTCTAAATATAGCGAGAGAGAGAGAGTGCGTGTGCGCGTGCGTGTGTGGTCAATCACAAAAGTACCTTAAGATAGCTATACTGAGTATAGCTCAGTATCTTACAGTGTTACAGTGGTAACTCCAGGAACGAAAGAAGAGACACAGAGAGACATTGCACTTAGCCTACAATCTTAGACCTGGAAGAAAACATTTTTTTCAGGACAAAGTGAAATCGTTCAGAACTACATGTCTGTTTTCCTGGGACAAACCTAAAAAGATTCACAGGATAAGGAGGACTAAATTGTGTCCTAGAACATCATGAAGTGCATCTGAAGACTACTGCCCTGACTATGCCCAGCTGGGTTGGGCAGAAGTGGCCCTGGAGCTCCCCTTTCCTCCAGGGCAACCAGAGACAGTGGCAGCAGTGGGCAGGCAAAATAGGGAAATGGGAGGGGAGAATTGTTGTCATTGACCATGGAAAGGAAGAAAGGGAGGATTCTTACCTGCTTTTGGTACTTTTAAAAAGTTACCCAACTCTTGCTCCTGCAGTGTGGTCTACCCATCCTGGTGGAGGTGGGGCAGGGGGAGGCTGGAACTGGGGATGCAGCCACCCCTGTCAGTACCAGTCGCTGCTCCTATACCCACTTTACAAAATCCTGTATCTGTCCATGATAAGAGATAATGGGGAAAGTCACCTACTTCCAAAGAAAAATCCACTGGAAAGGCCAGTGAGGGAGACAATTTTGTGAGGTGTCCCCTAAGAGATCCTTCTGTGAAGGCTAATAACTTTTCACATATGCCAACCTCAGTCTCATGGTATTGGCATCTTTAGAAAGCAGAGAACCCTCAAAGTTCCACGAGGCCAAAGGGCCCTCTGTGCTCCCACTGCTCTGCTGTAGTATCTAAAAAAGTAGGAAGAGAAGGGAAATACAAGAACTGCAGCAGGTGCACAGGAAGTGTCTGAGCTAGGAAAATGAAGCAACTGCATCAACTAGACTACGTATCTGACCAAAGAAACTGCAAGGAGAGCAGCTAAGTAAAAGAAAGCAGCTGAGAAACTCTAGGCACAGAACTCTCCAGAGGGAAACTGTGATAAAGATCAATAAAAGGCCCTAGTACAGCCTGTACGTAGTTGCTGGTACAAAATTGCTGTTGCATTCTAGAAAGCCATTTCCCTCTCATCTTAGCCTGTCATATACTGTTCTTCCCATTGGTTCTTCTTCAAGGTGTCCATCTTATTTGTCTACTTTGGTTTATTGTTTATTCCCATTTACTCTCGGCATAACTTAAAACTCCTTGTTTAAATAGTATGACTAGTTTGTAAACTTGAGGAGAGGTAATTTCTGCCATGAACTGGAGAAACCAGGTGGGATGAGGAGAGAGAAAAATTAGTATACGAGTGATTACTGGAGGAGCTGCGATGGGAATATCATTTAATCGCAGCAAACAGTGGGAGACTGGCTGGTCTGTGCAGTGACATTTTTGTGGAGAACACTGAAGGAGCTACAGTACTCAGTGTGAGCTATGTCCGTGAGCTATGAAATCACCTACTGATGAATAAGCTGGAAAGTTATCTAAAATGAAGTTTAGAAGGAGCTAACATACCACATGCAACTTCAGTTTTATGATAATGTTGGATAATTAGGACCAATGGGTAAGAGACTAGAGTGCTTGTACACTGAAAGTGAAACATTAGCATATATTTATCTGTTTACAGTTAAATTTCTCATGAGCTATCTTTGCCAAAACTTCTCTTAAGGCAGAAAACTCAAGATTCCTTTGAAAAATAAAAGTGTTGTGACTTTATTTTCAGGTTGCTGAGGGCTTTTTTTTTTTTGTCAGCTCAAGCTTCTCATTCACAAATGGAGTCATTCTGTAAAAATGTTTGAACAGTGGAGAAAACTATTTCTATCTTTTTCAATGAAACCTGTACAAATGGCATTCCTTATTAGGGAGCTTCCTGACTCAAACTACTCCCAACATATAGGGCATGTCTACACGTGTCATGTGTCAACAATGGCGACGTTGTTACCACACCATGATTTAGTACTTCCAAAAGGTAGCACTAAATCATGGCACAGTACTGCGCCATACTCATGGCACATGGTTATTTTTAACAGCTACTTCGCCATAGCAGCATGCTATACTGGGGGAGCATGTTGCTACGGCGAAGTAGCTGCTGGTCGTGCGTAGACACCCACAGATGCTACGTTGCCATAGCGCATTGCTATGGCAATACAGCATCATGTGCAGACGCGCCCATAGAGTACTACTCTGCTTCTTTATTAAATCATCATTCTGCTAAGCATATACTTTTTGTCTCTTGCACAGTCATTCTAAGACAGTTTCTCATATGTTTTTTGATTCATGTTTCTGCTTTTTCCTTTATTCTGTCTCTTATATTTAAAGTATTATTTTCTAGTCTCTGTACTATCTTCCTCATCTTATTTTAAAAGGCCCTTGGATAAAATAAGAATCTTTCATGCTAGGGATCAGAATCCAAACCTTTTCTCTCCCAAGTGAGGCTCTAATCACTGGGCTAGAGCAGGATTCAACAGCCTTTTAGGAGTCACAGGCTGAAATAACACTGCTCAGTCAGTCCAAGCAGGCTGGTGCCTTTGACCTGGCCACTACCCCTGACCTGCCACAGAATCCCCCCACCACCCCGATGAAATCACTTTGTGGGCTAGATCTGGTCTGTGAACTGTAGGTTGCCAGCCCCTAGGCTAAAGAGTCACACCCACACTTGCTCCCTTTCTTCTGACTCAATTAATCTTTTTTTTTTTCTTCAAAGTGCCCCAGCATCAACAAGAGGGATGGGAAGTGCTCCACCTCAACACAGATATAGTCTGGTGGCTAGGACACAGTCCTCATAGGAAGATGACAAACTGAGGAGGGCATAGAGCCCACATATTGGAAAAATGCTCTAACCACTAAGGTAACTGGGTAAAACTGGAGAACCAGAACCACTTCCCATGTCTGTGCTTTGAGTGGAAATGGCCAGAGCTACTGCATTTTGTGAGAAGCTTAATCCCATAGGAGTGTATTAGGTTCAGAGCATGCCCCTGGATCAGGTTCCTCATGGGCTTTAAACCAGATGAACACCTGGGTTTGAGCATCCTGATTGAACTCATGAGTAAATTAAGCACAACACTGCTCAGACCTGCCAAGATGTAGGTATTTCCAAATACATGCAGGAGTAGAACTTTAGGTACCTAGAAAACTTTACTGGTGAAAATGTAGACATTCATCGATTTTTGGCACCTAGCTGATTAAATGGGAGTTTGAGATCACATTCTTGGATATAGGCATCTAAATTCCATCCAAACACCACTTTAAGTGCCTAAATCCTTTGTGGATCTGAGCATTAGACTAAAAAATGGGGACAGTACTTAAGAGTTATGTCACAGGGATGCAGGTAGAGGTAATCAGGCAGTGTCTGTACACTGCATTCAAGGTCATAGTAAATGAAAAATTAACATTAACATTATTTGATCCACTTCTGTGTCCATTCATAAGAACAAAATAACCTGAAAATAGCACATTCCACAGTTGCAGTTTTTCACCAAAAATATTTACACTCTGCTCATTTGTACTTGAATGTGTAAAGAACGAATTAGGCTTGCAAGTTATTGTGCCTCAATACAAAATTTGGGGGGAAAAAAACTGACTTCCTTGTACCTACTGTTTTTAAAGTTTGTGAAACCATTTATACTGTAATAATGCCTTGTTTTATTTTCCTGCCATGTGTCTGTTATGTCATGATGCCATGTGTCTGTTATGTCATGCACATTGCATAACAGGAGCAGAAAATGCACACATCCTCTGACAATGCTAACAAATAAGATGGGAAATAAGAAACAATCAGGAAAAGAAAAAGATAAACCTGTAAATGGAAATGGGCTACAGAGAAAGTGGTTGTAAAATTATTTAAAAGAATTTCCTAGAATGCTAACATTTACAACTGCAGAAAGAGAAGGAAAGGAAATGAATGCTGGTCCTCAACTGAGATCTCAGAATCCCTCTCCTTTCCTTCAGAATCTATTTGCATTTTAAAGAGAAACCTGCCTGCCGTATGAGCTGCAGATGTTACCGTTTCTTTAGAATCTCTCCAAGATGATGATTTCAATAGAACATTCCCAGAGAATTTATTTTATTTTATTACTTGTGTTTGGCAGTTTCCTTTGTTCAGGGTGCAGAACAGAAGAGATGGATTGGGGAGTGAGAGGAAATCAAATTCACTTTATTTATGTCCCTTTGAGCCATCTGAATACTTCATAACCCGTTCTCTACTCCTACTGGTTTATAGCTTTCATGGGCCAAATTCTGATCTGTGTACTGATCAAACTCAGAGAATTCGTTATGAGGGTTCTGCCAACAGTTACATGCAGGAGTTCATTTCTGGTTTATGACATAAATAGGACTTCTCATATCTGTAATGGTGAGCATATTCATAAACCTCTGTAGAACGAGAGTTTGAGAATTTCATGCAGTATTGTGCTAAATGTCCTAATAGCAAAGTGCTAAATGTTCTACCTCTAGAGCAAGGGTCAGCAGTGCTTCACAAGCGGTAGGCTGAAATTACTCAGCTCAGACCAAGGCAGGCCACCCCCTTAGACTTGGCTGCCACTGCCACTTCTCCCCACCATCACTACTCCCCCTCTAACAATTGTGGAAACAAGGCCCTTCCCCCTTCCCATCCTCTCCCCACTGAAACACCACAGAAGTCATCAGCTACAATGTCTCCACAAGCTGTAAATTGCCAAACCCTCTTCTGAAGGACTCAGCTAAGCAAATTGGCAATGGCCTGAAAGGAGTGTATGCCAACTGGAGAAGGTCAGAGCAGAGATATGCCCCTTTCTACCCCTGTGTATAGTATGATGGCGGTACAACAGCAAGGCACATTAACTGATACCAGCTGAGACCGCTCCAAAACCATAAGAACCTTAGCAGGTTAGATTCAGCTGTTTTCTGTCTCTATTACACAGTTTTAAAGATAGCATTTTCCCATCATGCCAAGTACAACATTTGTGTAAACTTTCATTCACTGTATGTTTTACTTCTTTATGCCCGAGCTGGTTGTTTGGGATGAAATAGTGTCTTTGTCAAGAAAATCTTGATTCATTGCACCCCCAATTTTTCAAGGGACTATATATAGCAGATTCAAAAAGGATTGAATTTTTTACTCAAACCAGAAATAGAAGGACAATCCCAGAAAAGTAAATAGCCTGGTGGTTGGGTTAATCACCTGGGATGTGAAAAACCAAGGTTCAAAGCAATTCAATACAAAGTGGAATGACCTAGCAAGAGAGCTCCACTGATGCTGTGGGAGACTGAAAATTGGGGCTTGAATCAGTTAGAACAGTATCTCACTTAACTTCAGTGGATCTTAATTCATCCCAATGTGAATAAGAAGATTCTTGAAATCTCAAACACTTAAAACCATTCCCCCATTCAGCTCTCCCTCACCATAAAAATATGTGCCTGGGAGTGGATCGGCACTCGAGAAATATTGCATATTAGTAGATTAGAGAGAAAGATCGGATTAAAAGAGAGGGAATATAAAAAGGAAGGGAGACAGAAAGGGGAATGTTCCTACATTTTACCCATCAACCATTTACCTGAGGGGTGTGCTAAGAGCTCCAGTCTCAGATGCATATTTAATGAGCTCACTACGCTTGCACAGTTGAGCTCCCTGATGCTGCACACCCCCTTTGACTATCCTGCATATGATATGGCTTATAATCTTTTTTTACCCTCTAGAAATAAGTGAAGAGGAGCTAAACTGCAGTCAAGAGTTTGTTTCAGTCAAGCATGTAACCCAAACTTCCTGTTCCATTCAGAACTGTATAAATACAGAAATACAAATACTCTGTTCCTGATTTGGCTTTCTGCTTAAACTGAGAGGCACAGCAAAAGAGAAATTCAGCATTCATTCTTATCAATGTTATCATCAGTATAAAGTGAGAGATTCCAACTTTTCTTCCCCGATTAATATTATTTTCTGGCTGTCATGATCACTTGCTGCTCTATTATATTGCTGTTTTGTTACATCCATCATTATTAAGAGTGGAAGTGTTCTCTTCTTATGAGAGTTGAAGAAAAGGTTTGGTTAGAGTTTATGAATATTGATTTTCTAAGAAGCAGTATGGTAGAGATGCTTTTGGTGTCTGCATGTAACTTTTTTCACTTGGGACATGCTCTTTTTCTTATATGCTTAACATGATTGGAAGGTATTTGTAAACATGAAGATGTAGATAAGGTTCGCACTGCATGCCTTCACAGCTAAATTTTAATCAACTTTTGTGGCTCAAAATGCTTCTTGATCTGGAAAAGTTTTATACAGTCAAACTTAAAGGTGGGACAAGCAGGAATCATTTGGCTCTGGTCCATGGTTAGGCTGTGATCTCAGTTTGGGTTTTGCAACAACAACAATCAGGACAAGGGTTCAAATGCCAATTCAGTAGAAGAACAATCTCATGAGATGTCTACATTAATCTGGGGATCAGGACGTTTGAAATAAAAAAATAAACATGGGAAAAGTTCTATCTTCAGTAAAGTTTTATATGCTTAACACATTTTTGGAAGAGAGAGGTACAGGGAAGAGGAAAATTTTATTGTGAAGAAATGCTCATCACAACCTAGCTAGGTGGATATTCCTAGGTTTTGCCCCTTCTACAATAATTCTTGAGTAGAGAGAGGTAGTTAGCTCCATTAGTCTGAAGTCAGACAAAAACAAGGTATAGAAGCACCTTGTAGAATGAATGGCATTGCTAACATTCAGGTCTTTAGGTATATATTATAATGTAGTGTCCAGAAAATCTTTTTATAGCCCTAGAAAAGTCTTTTTTTATTAGTTAAGACTGCTAATCAGAAAGTCTTTATAAAGGCCCAATTAGAAAGGTAGGCAAGAGTAAAAATTGGATAAGAATTTTTAAGGACATTGAATACCAACACCAACCTATCTTGAAGCTTCTCTTCAGCTTCCATAATACCCTAAGTTCTAAATCAAGGACATCAAATTCATTTTGTGCCCCGATCTGGATCCACACTGAGGGGCTTCTTGCAGGCCAGATCCAACCCAGGTTATGAGGAAATGGCGATGGCAGCGGCAACAGCTCTGGCTCTGACCCATACTATGCAGCAGCACCCCTAGCCCCTACCACATGCTAGAGCCTGAGCTGTGGCTGTCACATAGCCTATGCTGCAGCAGCATCTCTAGCTCCAGACTCCAGCACAGGGCATGCAGTGGGGACCAGTGACCTGAGATAGGGCCACAGCAGTGACAACAGGCAAAATGGAGGATGACCAAGGCTGTGACAAATCTCATTCACTCTCCTGCTGCCAATCTCCATGTGCACCAGGGCCTGAAGGCCCCAGCTTCTGCAGTAGGCCATGCCTGCCACATTTCAGGGGACTGCCAGTAGTCCAGCAGGCCAGACAAAACAGCTTCGCAGACTGAATCTGGCCCATCGGCCATAAGTTTGACACTCCTGTTCTAGATCAGTCTCCAAGTTGGGTGGAATTGCATACCTCTGGAAGGTAGAACAAGGATCCACAATCACCTGGATAAACTGGAGGTATGATCCACAATCAATCAGATGCAATTCAGCAAGAACAATTGGAAAGTCCTGCATTTGGGATGGAATAATTTCATGCATAAATAGAGACAGGTGAATGAGTAGAAAGGCTGCAGTACTGCAGAGGACTGGGGTTAGAGCAGACCATAAGCTAAATATGAGCCAACTGTGTGCTCTTGTTGGGGAAGGGGGGAGGAAGCTAATAGCATACTGGGTTGTAATACTGTATAACCTCATAAATCCGGCATGCTTGGGACTGAGCACCTGCCAATTATTTGACAATGCCAGATTTTTGAAACCCGAGTGGTGCCCAGTCACAGAGAGGAGGTGGGGGGGAAGAGGGAGGGAAGCGGTGGCTGGTCCTGGAGTAGCAGCCGCACACGAAATGGTGGTGCAGGGTGGTGGATGGCAGCTGCCACATGCAAGCTTCCCCCTCCATGTTCGGGGGGTGCGGAGGAGAGCGGCGCCCAGTCCTGGAGCAGTGCCGGATTTTTGAGAATTCCAGATTTTTGAGATCTGGATTTATGAGGTTATCTTGTAATAGGAGTGTTTGTAAATCAAAGGAAGCAATTCCTCTACTTTATTCAGCACTCATGAAGCCTCATCTGGAGTACTGTGTTAGTTTTGGGCCCCCACTCTGTAAGAAAGATATGGACAGATTGGAAACATTCCATCGGAGAGTGACAAAAATGATTAGAGGCCTGAGAAATATGACAGACACTACTAGTGGTAGACCTGAGGGATTCGACTCCCCATGCAAGGACTCTGTCTTCTGTGCTGTGCTAAAGACATAGTTCTGCACAATAAGTCCAGCAGGATAACTCAGTTATACCCTACTTAACCTAAATTGTCTAACAGGGTTAGAAAATGGATTAGTGGATGATGAGTTGTTTTAAAAGGGATATGGTTTCCTAAGAAGCGAAGGCAATTCCTGCCAGTTGATTTAATGAAGGAAAAATTATGATGGCTGAAAACTTCCCCCACAACCCTTTTGGCCAGATATAAATTTTATCTAATAGCTGGAAACATGAGGACAGCAATGTACTGAAGGAGGCTGTCATGAAGGTGGTTATGGACTACTATACATCTTTATCAATGCCTTCCTGGACCTTGAACTTCCCAAACTCCTTGGAGAGAATCTACATCTAGTGCAGGGATGTCCAACTTCTGAGAGGTGGGGGCCCCCAGACCCCTTGCCACACATCATGTGAGCTGCATGCCATATTGGGGGCACCCCACTGACTGTGCTGCATCATGACATGTGGGTCCCCTTCCATGCAATATGTGGTCCCAAGGTCCACATGAGCTTCTCAGCTTCAGGGCCCCTCAGTCCTGTGAGCTGTGCTGTCCTGCCTGCCCCCAAGGTCAGAGGTAGGCAGCAGAAACAGGAGAAGGTAGTGAGAGCCCATAGACTCCAGCAGCAACACCAAGAGAACAGTGGAGAAGTGGCACCCTGACTGGAGGTCTGGAGGCTGCAAGTTAATCCTTTAGGGTCCAGATGTGGCCTGCAGGACACCAGTTGAACAGTCCTGTTAATTTTCTGAGTCTTATTCATGCAATTTGTCCCTAGAGGAGACACCTTTTTTGTCCTCTTAGCTGAAAAATATTATAGAACAGTCACAGCTATATACTGTAGAAAGGTGGAAAAACTATAAGAGTGTGGATTCCTAGAATGCCATCTGAATTTGCAGGGGTATTGGTTGTAGCCATGTTGGTCTAAGGACAAAAGCAGACAAGATTCTTTGGGTAAATCTGATACCTTTTATTAGACCAGCTAAAATAGTTGGAAAAATTCTTCTTTACAAGCTTTCAGGTACAAACACCCTTCTTCAGGCAAAGGGAGTGTCTCTTTTATGACAGTGATAGAGAAGGTTAAGTTAACCTTCCTAGAGCCCTTCCTTTTGGAATGGGATCTGAACACAACTGTAACTCTGGGTGCTATTATAATAAAGATTATCCTGAAACTGTTTTAAATACACAGCAAGGCATAAAGTTATAAACAAAAAGCTGAAGATATGTGTATTGCATTATTAATTCCTTTTGGTGAATACAGAACATGCCTCCCAAAATCAGCACCGCTTTGCATTTTAAATGGCATGATTAGCATTTATTGACCTCAATATTAAATCTCTCCCCAAAAAAGGATAATCGCTCCTTTCCTGCAGTCATTAAAATGTCATTTGGACATTTTGATTTTAAAATTTTCCAAGGAGTTTATAATCATGCCTGTTACTTGCTATGTACTTTATAATCAAGACATATTTGAATGCACTACTTGTAGGTGAGAATAAAGGAAAGCAGCTAAACTACACTCACCACTCCTTCTGAGACATCATGGAAGCCCATGTATAGGATGTGTTGTAGAGTTGTGAGAGAAGTTGGAAGGGCAGTTCTCCATAGCATGCTCCTCTCCAGTTCACTCAGAAGGAAATTCACCATGAACAATGCCATAATTAGACCTAAGAACAACATGAAAAAGATTATTTATGATCTTTCATCCAGATTCAAAAGGAAATTCATTTCAACTGCATTTGCATTTCATTTGTGGTCACTTTGTGCCAGTCTAGAATAGTTTTCTGGTGCAACTACAAACTAAACAGGGTATTTTAAGTGAATATGAATATTCACTTAAAATATAAATGGAATAGGAATTTATATTTTATAATCTAGGTCATTTAAAACAGCTCACATTTTGAATACCAAATCTTCATGGGAAACTATTCAAAGGTAAGCCAGAATGATCACATAAAACATTTGTTGAATATTTTAAAAGTTAAATGTTCATGGAAACTATGACTTATTACAACAACTTGCATGGACATCATTAGCACATGTGCTCACCCACACAAGGTTGCCACAAAAAGATAGAGAATTCTGGAACAAATTATATATTATTATCTTTGTTTAATGCATCACACCTGTCTGAACAAAATGGTACTGTGACAAATATATTGCAAGAGTTCTATTTGGCCTCAATTGCTTGGCACATTTTCTTTCCTTTTATTCTTTAGCACTTCCCCCTCTCCCCACAACATGGTTTTTTTTTTTCTTTGCTGTACTGGTACCTGGCTCTTGGCTTCAGACAGCCTGTTTCTAACAGTTATCAGGGTTTAACATACTGTACTAGGAGGCTTGTGAATATTGCTCTTTGATTTTTAGTGTTTTATGATGAACAGGCTATGAATCATTGCTGTAGAAAAAAAAACAGAAAAGAAAGAAAAATAGTTTTTGAAAACCTTTGTGCTATTGTACACTGCCTACAAAATATCTAGCATTGGAAGACTTAGCTCCAGGACTGTCATTCTGGATACTAGCCATAACACGCAAGGCAGGAGATTTTGAATGAGCAAGAAGTTGGATTTTATATTAAAGAAAGCATCGATGGTTCATTTCTCTCTCTCTTTTTTTAATTTCACATTCCAGTTCTATATTTGGTATCTTCCATTTCAGAGGATCTTTGCCAATTAAATATCTGGTCCTATTTATTTAATTAAAAGGGAAAAAACAAAGTTTGCAACAGCCAAAACTTAAATTAATAGCACCTTCGTGACCAAAGTCCATGGCTTTGGCATACTTAGAACAGACCAGCCTCACTTGTAATAGGTAACCCTGGCAAAAGATGGAGTGAGAATGTCAGTCCCTCTGTGTTGCACTGTTTTAAAGGTAGGTTTTGATTCTAAAACTATTTTATTGTTTCCTTTCACTTTGCACCTGATTAAATCAAACTTGAAATGTGTGGCCTTCTAATATTGCCTTTTCCTGGATTTCTTCAACACATTTCTTATGGAGAAAAAAAGTCATGATTTTATTAAAGAATATTTATCACATTCCAAAATTACCAGTCAGAACAGGGCTCATGCTGTAACACAGTGCTTACATCCTTTTTTTAAACTGCATGTCAAAGACTGGATCATTGTCATATTCCCTTATTTGCAGTTCACAAAAAACCTATACCTATATTTGCATGAAAACAAAGGCATATCTATGTGACCTAAAGAATTTATAATTCACTACTCTCCTGTGTAAGAAACAAAAGTATTCTACTCAAGGACCAAAACCAAGTTCATTTGATATAAACAACCACTCCCAATAAATAGCCAAAGAGAATGGTTTATGAATAACCCTATTCAACAGGCTGAATAACATTTGACCAATAATTAGAAATGAGTTCTGAACCATAAATACGTTACAGAAATCAGAAACAAAGAAAAAAGTCTAAGTTTACAACGTGTGTTATTTACAACAAATAAGTCAACTTCCTCCATAGTAAAGTCACATCTCCATTTGGAGCTGACCAGGTCTTCTGCACAGAACTATAAACCATCAGTGATGGTGCTGTCTGTCATTCAAGTGAACTTAGCTGGGGAAGGAAGCATTGTTAAATGCATAGTACCAAAGAGCTCCATTTGAAACAAGGCTTCCAGCTACTTTTATGCTGGCAAAGAAAGCAAGTACAGCATTGCCTGAATCTTGAAAAGAAGGGGAGAGCTCTGACAAGTTCCTTTTTTCAAGCAGCATTGCTTTAACAAAGCAATGCCCTATTGGATCACTGTTGATTTCTGTAGGGATGCTCATAGGAGGCAGACCCGTGGCACTGCAAATAGCACTCTGTTCCCCTTCTCTTCAGACTGAGTTGCTGGCTAGGCTGCACAGGGAACCAGCCCAAGTCCAGGCTGCTCCACATATATTTGCTGTTGCCTACCAAGGAAAAGAGGAGGCATCACACATTTTTAACAGCATGGAAAGAATGTTATGGGATGTAATAAATTACACATCCTTGACTGCCTCTCTTAGGTTCTGTCCTTTCACAGACACAAAGAAGCTAAAATCCATCATACCAATAGCAGTGCATATTATGTGAGCAGGTAGTTGGCATCCATAACACAAAGTAGTTATGGATGATGGTTATGATGGCAGGTTGCACTAATACCAAAGGAGTTTCTTACCTGGTAAGAAACTCATCCACAATAACTAGAAGTTATCCTAATATTCTTGATGATGATGATGATAACTGGTTCTCATTTCACCAAGTACACTACCCCTGAATGAGTGGTGCATTAACAAGTTCAACACAGCAGTGTCATTCCAGTAGGAGACCACCCAGCCTTGTGAAATCAGGATTTTTGTTCCAGATGCACATCCAGATGCTGCATTTACTGCATAGGGCTTTTGGCTGTAAGGCCATTATTTACCTCATTCCACAGACCAAATTCTTTTCTTAGTTGTACCAGTTCAACCCTATTGATTTCATAGAATCCTGGGGATTTTCACTTTTCTTGATAACTGTATTACATTTCTAATCAATTACTCTGTTTTTCTAGATGCTTTTTTATAAAGAGCTCCATCTTTTAAGGGTTTACACAAAATCTTCAGATACCATGAAGAACCCTTGACTTTCAAAGATGCTCAGATTCCTCAGATATGCAGCATTTCTAGTAACTAATTCTAACTGCTATAATTTGTCTTTATAAACTGCTCCCCATAACATTCCAAAAATTGAACTACATTAGAGACAAATTGCTTGGCAAATTTTCCATTAAATTAAACTTAAACCCCCCCCTAGGAAAATAATAAATACCATCCTCACAATTGATCAGTTTCTGGACAGGAGCTTCAGATCAAATAATTAAATTGAGTTCATTATTTTGCTTGTTTTAAGACTAGAAACAAAATTTCCTCATTGATTCAGAATTTGAATGTCAAGTTTCAGGCTGGAGCATATTTTTATGGCAAAGTTATAAACCCCTAAAATGTAGAATTTATAGTAAAAAAATGCATGGCATCCTCTGAGCAGTAACACTGCAAACAGAAATGCTGTAAAGATAAAAATGATTAAATTCTATCATTCTTTTCAAGACACTGCCAACAAATTTTGCATTAACTGCCTGCAATTAAAGTGCCTACTTTCTTAATAATGGTATATTAATATGAAATCTGCCATTACTTTTGTGGCTTCCCAAATATTATTAAAATAAATATGTTAAATTAGTGAGGAAAGGAAGAGCAACACAATTAGGAAAACATACTATACCAGAAGTGGTAGAATTCTTGTTAGTAGAAAATTTGATTTCAATACAAATCTATTTAGTTAATGAAGATTTCCAAGAGTGAGAGACCAGCCTAGTAGGGAGCTTCTGTAACACTGTACTACCTGTCTTACACATACCCTATTGTGGAGAATCAAGCATTTCAAGTACTGGATGACATTCAGGGTTCTAATAAGGTACTAATTGCTGTAGGCCAAAGTAAAAAGAGAGTAACCCTCTATCCAAGATGGTGTAGCACAGAGGGTTTTTTTTAATGTAAAACAGATCACATTTCTATTTCAGCCTTTTCACTGTTCATCACAAATAAGTCAGCTAATTGCTAAATAGCAAAAATGACAGTAATTAGGACAGTAACTTCAACATCTGTGTGTACTCAAAGTTAAAACTTAATTAGAAGTTAAAACTATGTTGTTTTATTCATGTGTACTTAGCATTTTTAGTCCCTTAAACATTTAATGGAGGTTTACTTTTGAAAGGATATTACAATGAAACATTTAGACACACAACTAATTTTCTTTTGTGGCTAGCAATGACAGCCTCTCTCACCATATGGTCACTAGCAAAGATAGATCAAAATTAGAATACTGGAAAAATGCCAGCAGGTATTCCCCCCTTCTTTCTGGGCAGAGACAGGGATGCTCTTGGGGTAAATGACCTTCTCAGAGTTGCTACTTTTCTTATTCTGGTTTCATTCTTATTCCAGGCTGTCTGTGAGGGAGTTAAGAAAGTTCCAAGCTTCCTCATGATGTTTCCATGTTTATAAACGTTCTTATTCCAACTGTATCTACTCAATCCATTACAGTGCTTACTGTGTAAGAATCCCTTCTACTCAGACATATTCACTTCCAGCATGCCTCCCGCCTGCCTTGTGAACAGAATGAGCAGAACCAGGTAGCAATCAACAAATGGTGCCAAAATATAAAGCATGGTGTCTTAACACATCAGCTTGCGCAAGTTAAGTTGCTATGCCAGGCTTGGTAGTATTTTTACTTGCCCTGTAGTCAGGCAATTTAGCAAATTAATTTATAATTCACTATAAAAATGTTTAGTCTGTTCAAAACCATCATAAATACCTTCTCATCAGAAGATGACTACTAGGGCTGTGCGAAGCTTTGGTTGCTGATTCAATTTGGTGGATATTCAGCCTGATTCAGTGGCCGGATCTCTGAATCAAATCAAGAGACCCTTTAATCTCTCCGAATCAAATAGTAATGCTCCGAATCGATTCAGAGAGATTCAGAAAGATTCGACGATTTGGACATAGACACAACTTTAAATGTTTTTTCTATATACTTGTAGTTACCAGGCGGCTCGTGAATGCTGAGATGGTGGGGTGTATGGAGAGTCCCACAGGAGCATGAGGGGCTCCCCAGCACACTCGGCAGCAGACCTGGAAGTGGAAATGAAGCACTTCTGGTCCACTTCCAGGTCTGCCGGGGAGCACGCTGGGGACCTCCCCATGCCCTCCTCCTGGTTCAGTGACTGGTGCCTCCTGGGTCTCCTTGGTTTGGGGGAACCCAAGGTCCCCCTGCAGCTGATCACTGCCCCGCTCCCCCTCCACCCTGTGCTTGGTATGTAAAAAAAACATACCAAGGTATGTAGAAAAAAACATTTAAAGCCGTGTCTATGGCTGAATTTCTGATTCTCCGAATCAGCATCAAACCTTCAAATTCAGATTCAGCCTAATCGAATCAGGGACAGTGATCCAAATCAACTAATCGAATCACTGTCCCTGATTCGGGCTGAATCTGAATTGAATAAGGCCCATTTTGCACACCCCTAATGACTAGCTACTATACTCTTACCAACAGAGACTGCAAAGAATAAAATACCCCATGAATATACTACTTTGTACCTCAGAATGAATTTGAAAACAGTCAATATTTCAGCATTCCTCCATGACCTGTTGGCCTAAGACATCCTTCACTAGAACTGGAAAAGACAGTTCCGTGCATAGCAGTCTGTGAGATTCCATAAAATGTCTATGCAGCAAGATACTTAAGCACGTGCCTGGCCTTAAGGTATTCTGCTAACCTCCTTGGGGCTACACGTGTGTCTGCAGTCAGGCATGTGCTGAAGTACTTTGCTGAAATAAGGCCTATGGAAATTAAACAAATGTTTAATTAAAGCAAATAGCATTCAAAATACCAGTTGTAATTAGGCTTACTGCACTAGTTGCCAAAATGTTCCCAAAAGGTTAATGTTCCAACACATGGCAACCTTTGTTTTTTATTGTATAAGTAATTCTAAGGACCTGTCTATATTAGAAAACCATATCATGTCTAAATATAAATGCAATGGATTAAGATAGCAGACATGGCTGGGAGGGGATCTGGTGGCCATCTATAAACTTACCGGGGGGACCAGCGGGGAACGGGAGAGTCCCCGTTCCTTGAGCACTACCAGGAATTACTAGGAATAACAGCCACAAGTTGACTGAGAGTAGGTTCATGCTAGACATCAGGAGGCACTACTTCACAGCCAGGGCGGTTAGGATCTGGAACCAACTTCCAAGGGAAGTGGTGGTCGCTCCTACCCTGGGAGTCTTCAAAAGGAGGCTGGATATTCACCTTCCCCAGGGTCATTTGACCCAGCACTTTTTCCTGCCATAGCAGGGGGTTGGACTCAATGATCTGCTCAGGTCCCTTCTAGCCCTACCAACTATGAAACTATGATTGCCATGATGTTACAGTCAGCATCAGGCAAAGACAAACTGTGCTCATTGTCATATCTGTTCACCAGGATTAAAGCTAGTGGAGAGCAGGGTTTCACTACAACGTAAAGACATGATGCTGATTATCACTTTTCCTTGTTCTCATTAACCAGTCAGTTATAGGCAGCATTACATCAACTAACCTGTTTAAATATGATGAAATTACCCAATGAAGAGAAGCTCTAATGTGGGGGCTGGTAGGCAGAGAAAGGAAGGAGGAGCAAATGTGCTGTCAGTACTTTTCACTGTGACTGAGGAGAGAGCTTCTTGACTCCCATTCCAACCACCAGGCAAGTGCTAGCCATCAGAGACCTGATTTAACTCTCATATAAAAGGCAGAATTAGACTGTTTGATGGAGAAAGGCCGGAAAAATGGGTAGGTGAAGAGACAAATATCTTTTGAGAGGTTAGCCAGAAATTTCTGAAAGAGGAGCCTCTTTTATAAGTCTTGTATAAGTCTTGGCAGGAAAACAGAAGGAAGCCCAAGCCATGTCTACACCATTTAAATTTCCCATGCCAGGTAACAGCAGCCTCAAACATGTTGCACTGTTCCTTACAAGCTGCTTCCTAAATGGGAAGCAATGCAGTCACTCTCATAGACTAATCAGCATAGTGGCTAGCTAACTGGCAATGTTATTCAGCAGTGCAAAATAGCCTATCTGAGTGGATATGCAAGTTGGACTGCAATACTTTCATTTTAGGAGGCAGTCTGTGCAGAGCAGTGAAGTGCAGCACGTTTGAGAGCCCACTGCTTGGTACAGTACATTTTCCACAGAAACATGCCCTCTGAGGGATGCCTAGGTTGCTCACAGGAAAAATCAAAAATAAAGAAAATATAGAAACACTATTAATAAAAACATCATGAAGGCACAAAGAACAGTGCGATTTTTGACTCCTAAGGTGCCTCCTAACTTTTTAATAAAGTGTTTTTCTTTGTTAGCAACTCAGATATTGGATGCTTATTACTGCAGTGATTCAGATCATTCCCAGGATTTCTTTGACAGGAAGGTAGATATTTTCAAACCCCAAACCAACTGGTCCCAAATTTCAGGTTAAATCATCCATCAGCCACTAGTGGGATTCAAGCAAAACTGAAGGCCATCTTGAGAGCTAAATGCAAAGCAAATTTGTCACATTTTTTATCATGCGGCACACTTTCAGAGTTTCATAAAAAGATCCATATAATTAGTTTAGCTTACTAGGGAAAAAAAATTGAATGACAAGGTCAGGCTCTTGCCCTTTCAGTAAATTAGAGAAGATTGCCATAAATTGCATAATATAATGAAACACCAATTTGCATATTTGCTGCTATATTAAAAGGGATCAGTTTTAGCTCGCAAAGCAGAACAAATAAAAACATGCATTTTAATAACTCAAATTACTCCCAGGAAGTGACCCTCAGCAGAAAGCCTGATTATCACTACTTAATTAGAAGCCTTGGAAATCTAAATCCTCCTTTAAATCCTATTCTGTGTACAGTGAAAGATGAAGCCGTGAGTTTTGTCTTAGATTCAATATTTACTCTTTACTAATATGTTTGCAGGGGAGACTTTCCAAGCATTATGAAGACATGCAAAAAAAATTAATATTCAAAGAAAGAGTGCATAAAACCTGTGTTGGCTTGCAGGTGCAAAGCAATTAACAAGCTGGCATTTGCAGTATTTTTAATTAATTAATTAAAAATGCAAAGCTGACTTTCATTTCTTTAAATGTTTGAACATTTTATCCATCAATAATGAACCACTACTTACTGCTGTGCTACAACAGCTGGTAAATGAAAAACTTAGTCCAACATTGTAAAAAGTGCATAGGAATTTTATATTTTGCTTGCTCCTGGCATTTTAAAAATTATGATTATAGTTTGAAACTCTGTATTATGTGAAAGTGAGTATTGCATACCTACTCTGTGACAAAAGTAAAACAAACAAGAAATATAACCTGGAGCAGAAATTCAATCAGGAAATCTCATTACTGAATTTGTTTCTGTTTTTTTAAATAACCATAGGACATCAAATTTCTATTTTCTTGAGGTTCTTTTTTAAGAATCAAAGCTTGTATCTTTTCTTTAAAGGTTAAAAATATTATTTAAAATGTGATTTTAAGTCATTTACAAATGCATGCTAACAGTTTACAAGGTAAAGGTGTTGTGATTAATTTTAGAGGTGGGCTCTGCTGGAACAATACATGTATTCTTCTCAGTGAAAAGATTTTGGTCAGTGCATATTTGAAAGACACCATCATTAATATACTTTAATTAAAACATAAATACTACATTGCTACCTCACTAGGCATTCACTCAGCTGGAACTAACTGTATTTGCTTAATCTACAATTTTAGATGTATTAGCAAAAATAAATGTTGGTGAATGTAAGAGCCTGATTACATATCTTGGGTAAATTGGTGATAATGAGTCAAGAGACTTTGTGTTCATTCACATATATTAGAATAAGAATCATTATGAAATTAAAGCTAAGATTAATCCTGCTAATGACACCATGGAGCATCTGGGAATAAGATAACCCAGATGTCAAATTCACTGTGATACTGTGCTGCTATTTGATAGAGTAACCCCTTGAAGTGTTCTTCTAAGGCAGCTAGCTGGTACCCCACAGTCCCAGCACTTGAAATGCAAATGAGTGACAAGATAGACTAATAATGAGAGCAGATTCTAGCAGTAAGGAAAATGAATAAATTAAAAAAAAATCTGAACCACTGATAAGAACAAGCAGCAGGCACCCTGATGTCCTCAATTAGGGTAGATGACATCTGCAGTGTATTTCTTTCTAATAAAGCCCTCACTCTGTATTCCAAAGCACACGATTCTAACACTGTTAACATTTTAATGTCTTGGGCGTGCATGGTAACATTAATTACAAGATGATTTGGATGACTTCTGAATCTCTTTTATGTCTTCCACTGAGTAAAAATCTGAGTTGCAGCTTTGATATCATAAATAAAATGTAGAGACCTGCCAAGCATTAAAGCTATCCTGAAGTAACTCAGATCTGCTAAGTTACATTAAACCTTTATATCTAAGTAAAGAGCATTCTCTATGAATTTAAAGAGGGTCAAGGGCTATACATTTTAATGGCAAGGTTTTATAGCTTGCAAGCCTATTTCTCTACTGCAACAGAATTTTGTTGTTATTATCTTTAATTACTAACAAGTTTAATGTTTTGCTGAGCTCAATTTACCTAAGAGTGGCTGGCTCCCCTAGCATTTATTCAGACACTTACACCCAGCATTTAGAGATTTGCTTCCCTGTCTCTGAGCTTTTCTACTAATTTAGGATGACCAATTGCCCGCAAAATTATTCACAAGCTGAAATCAAGGGTGTCTCCATAGCAAACCAAGGCATCATTGTGGTGTGGGTAGAGGTATGGACTATAGTGCATACCAGCAATAATAAATACAGACTTGGCACACTCAACAGACTTGTTTGTTCACTTGTACTGTGTCCATTACCTCTTTACTGCTTTGTTATAACCTGTCCTAGATGGAAATGAATGCCTGCAGGACCACCCACATCACAATCACACCTTCGCTTGCTATACAGACATACACATACAAGGAAGAAACAGAAAAAACTAAGGACAGCTAAGTTAACTACGAAAGGCTGATTCCCTACAGCTTTCAACTTGGGCTAGATTTTACAGAAGAATTAATGGAAATTGGTGTCAAAGTATACCAGTATGATCTGATAGGCCACTTTGAATTGGTATAAATGATTGCGATACATGGAAGGATCAGAAACAAACATATCATCTGCTGTTTTAAATGGATAACAAACCTACTGCTCTAGTGGCTAGTATGAAATAGTATCATTGTCATGGATGAGATAGCAGGACTCCCAGTTTTGCCAGTCTTAATCATCTGGTAGGGCCTTGGCCTGCTATCAGACTTTGCTGACATGAGTAGGATTGATGTCAGCAAAGGCTCTACAGCTGATTAGAAATTGCCATTTATTTGGAGCACCTTAAAGGACATGAAGGCTGAGGCCAGTTTACAGACCATTCATTCACTGTTTCTTTTGTCTTTTCACTTTGACACCACCTGATCAGTCTCATTGCCTGCACCAAAGTAGGTCTGGAGCAGACCAGTTGGAGAGCACCATTTACAAGACTGCAACAATAACACCTTGATCCTCAATTTGAGATTTGTTTCAATGAACTCAGGGAAGAGCTTCCTCAACATTTGAGTCCTAGCATCCAAGGATGCTAGTATGAAAATTTAGAGGCAACTCCTCCTGTAGCACTTTGCTTCTGTTACTGGTTCTGGTGGCATTTCTGCCCAACTGTGTGCCTTCTGCTGTGTATCTGAGTCTTTTTTCTACTTTTTAGGATCTTTACAAAACAGTTTCTTCCTCTCTTCCATTCTCACTCACATACACTTTTTCTAACAGATTATTGCCTAATGTATTGATTATATTGTTATTAGTACCATATGCACCTGTATCCAAGCTAAGTCATGTCATGACAAACTCTATGACAGAATTCCGTGCCATTAGAGGACTGTCCTTTCTGATGTCAGCTAGTCTGTATAATGATACCAGATGCTTATTGGTCCAATTAGTATTTTGCCTGAAACAAGGTACGTGAACAGAAATTACAATACAAGCCAAATGGCCTTGGGACCTATGCCTCTGAGCATATTCCTAGGTGCCTTTTAGAGGATAATTTATAGAAACTCATTAAATGTAGATGTTCTTTTCTTTTTTATCTTTCACAACCTTGAGAAGTAATGAAGCATTGAAAAATTTCAGAGAATATCTTGGTGTTAATCCTTTTAAACCTTTCCTCTGAGGAGGGAGGACAATTGTTCCTATATTTACTTAATTGCAAGGGATATTCTCTTCCCTATACGGTCATTTAGGGAAGATAAGGTAGATAGAGCTATGCTTGCAGCCAAGATCTTAGGGAAAGAAATATCTTGCTTGAAATGTGAAATGCCACCAAGATAATAGAAATCAGGAAACTACTACATACAGATTCTTATGCAAAAGGCACACAGTTACAATGATCTTTAGCTTTCCAGATTTCTGTAGAGATCTACAGTAACTGGAATACAGATGTTGAATGAAATTCAAAAGTCGAGATAATGGCAGGCTAACCTTAGCTTTCAGTTAAAGCATGGCTGCTTGTTAATGCAGCCAAACACCATCTATAATTTAAGGATGAATGCAATAAATCCAGCCTCACTGATGCAAGCAAGGTCAGGCTGAATAACACAGTGGGCCTTATTTTGACACAACTCTGACTATTAGAATAGCTGAGTCAGCACAAGCCCTGGAAAGATACATTTTCCATCTGGTCTTAAGTGCAGGGGGAGTCTCCCTCTCATAGATGAATCCCTAGGTAAAGCTGATGTAGGAAGTTCTAATAGTATCCAGAATTTGTGACCACACTAGCTGATTCTTTGGTCTGGAACTCATCATCAGCATTCCCTCAATTTGAGGATCTCTACCATGGCTCATTGATGGGTCTTGAGATGATGTAAGAGTCCAATCCTTGAGCCAGAGATACATCTGTAGAGGTTGCAGATCTTTCTGCAGGGGAGAATAGAATGCAGGCTGGGATTCATCTCTTTTTCCTTCTTACACTCTCTTCTCTGCTTGGAGGGTAAGAAACTTTACCTTGAAACGGGCTGCTGCTTGGTTGCAGCACCATTGGAGTTGGTTGGCAGCCAGGTCCTCCCAACTCTTGATGTCAGCTTCCATTTTCTTAAGGTATAACTTCACAATACATCTTTGTAGCATTTCTTCTGGCCACTGAAAGATCTCAGGCTGTTACTAAGATGGGAGTAGAGCACTTGTTTTGGGAGTTGAGAGTCAGAATCTGCACATGTCTGGCCCAGTGAAATTGGTGCTTGAGGATCACCAACTCAATGCTGGTAAAATTGGCTTCAGCAAGGATTCTGGCATTTGTGCAGCAATCTTTCCATTTGTCCTGGAGGATTTTCTAGAGGCATCGTTGGTAATACATCTCCAGGCTCTTATGATGATGATGGTAGGTCACCCACATTTCACATTTGTAGAGGAAAGTGGGGATGACGACTGCATCGTAGACTGGATCTTGGTGTCTTTCTGGAGATCATGATGAATAAAGACACACTAAAGCACTGATCTCCTCATCAATGTTCACTCATTGAAAGAGTTGACTACTGATGTAGGGGAAGTGTTTGACTACCTCCAGGGCCTTTCCCTCAATGAGAATTTGGGGATGCTGGGGGTCATATTCATGGCCTGGGGTAGGATGATAGAGCACTTCAGCCTTTTTGATGTTGTGAGAAAAGACCAAAGCTCAGTAGGCTTCTCAAAAAAGATCCAACATGGTCTGGAGGTTTTTCTCAGTGTGTGCATAGTCAGTGTATTTAAGGTCCAGGATGGTTGTTTTGAGTACAGTAGACTCCTGACTTACACAAGTATTGTGTTCCGAGGGAATTTCGTGCAAGTCGAATTCACGTAAGTCAGAACAACTTTCCCCATAGGAAATAATAGAATAGTCAGGGGTTGCATACCCCAGACATACCTTAGTCATAGTTTTTTTTCCCCTTTTCTCGGTGGAATCGCCTTTAGGAGGCTCGTCTAGTGTCTCACCTATGCATCCTGAGATGACGCTACCACAATGGTGGCACAATGGCAGCACAGCTCTGCTTGATTCCTCCTGCAAAACTCATGAGCATTCGTGTATATATGCAGATGATGTGCATCTCAAGGGGCATTTTCCAGTCCAGACCCTAATAAAAAAAAATTGTGTAAATGCAAGACACGTGTAAGTTGGAATGGCAGTTTTAAACCCTTTCCAGAGTTCCTCAGTGTTGCCTTCATTTGTATACAGGGCAGCAAGTTTTTCCTGGAGACACTGTTAGAGATCCTTACAAACCTTTGGGTCTTGAAAAGATTTGGTGTTGAGAGTCCTTTGCATTGCTTTTGGCTATTTTTGGTGTTTTGGAGCAAACTGGATGTTCATAATGGCTCTGACAAAACAGTGATCTGTCCTTGGTTCCTTGAATGGTTCACATGATACAGACATCCATTCAATCGTGGGCTCTAACACTAACATAGTCAAGGAGGCACTAGTGCTTAGAAGCAAGGGCATCTCCAGGTGGTTTTTGTCTTTCTGTCTGATAATGCTGTTTGTGATGACAAGACTGTGCGCTTCACACATTTGGTCAGGAGGAGGATACCATTGGAGTTGGCTTTCCCTAATTGTTGACTCAATGGCCTATGAGGCTCCTTCCTTTCTAGGTACCCATGTTTTCCATGGGTTTCCAAGGGAAACTTACGCTGCTTAATTAAGCAAAGATTTCTCTAGAAAAACCGTGAGTCAGGGGGAAATGGTAAAGGCAGGAAACATCATGTCCACTTACATTTTTGAGGACCAATGCTGAGTTTTGCTCTAGGCAATGCTTCTGCTTTCCACCATTTTCTTCTTCATCACAGAACAGCCAGGAATAACTCCAGAGGTCTGGTAAGCCTTTTGCTTCCAAAGGGGAAAAAAGCCCAAAGAAAACCAACCATCAGACAATTCCCTTCATTTAGTATTTAGAGTTTGTCTAATTTTTTTCCATAAGGTTTCATGCTTACAAGTAAGCAACATTTGTGTTACTAAAACAAGATTTGTGCCAATGACATTGTGAGATTTGACAGATGAAATAGATTTACAGAATTCATAAATTTGTCACAAAAAGTTTAGTTTTGCCTTGGCTTTGCTCACAAAGTTTAACCAATGATTTCCACAAGCTCGGATTACTGCTTCCAACTTAATGAATATGAGGACCCTCAAGGCAAAAGAAAACTTGGACGCCTAATGAGTCCGACTCAATAACCTAAGTTTGACCAGAGGGGTGAAATCCCCCTCAATGGAGAGAGGCAAAGTATTTCCTTGGATCTCAGCATGTTTGGATCAAGGCTCTAACCTGCCATATTTTTTGTTATTTTTAGTAATTTGTCTAACCAATTTAGAAATGGTTCTCCCATTTGGTTTTGCTGGTACTGTTGTTGAAATAGTCCACATGTTTAACTCGAGGTCTTATTCTCATCCCAAACCACCTCTGAGATCAGCTTTTTAACCTTTCTGAAAAATTAAAACAGGCATCAACAAAACTATTATCATTTACTATTTGTTAAACATCGATGATGTGCTCAGTGCTTCACCTGATATAGAAACAAAGGACATCCTTGCCCTGACAAGTTTACAAATCTAAGCTACAAATGTTTAATACTTGTCTTGATCTAAGTTAAGGTACATGTCTGATGTAATGATGTTCTGATCACAACTCATCATGCAGGTTGCAGACATGCAACGTATCTGTCCCGGGAAAAATTTATCTTGAATTTTATTCCACAATAGAATTACAACAGTGTCTGAAACAGATGTACATATAGATGTCTAGAGGTAGTTGTCCAAGGCAGGTACTTTACAGAGTCTCTGGATCTGAACTCCATTTAGCTGAAGTTTATTTTCAGCTGTGCTTTTGAACTTACAGAATCACAGAAACAAATGACCAGAAGGGACCTATAAGATCATCAAATCTAGTCTCCTGCCATGGGCAGGAGGTTATTGGGCTCACATGAGCTAAACGAGGTGCTTATCCAGCCTCCTCTTGAGCACCTCCAAGGATGGTGAGTGCACCACCTCTGATGGGAGCGTGTTCCAGAATCTAGTTACCTGTACAGAAAATAAGTTTTTCCTTATGTCCAGCCTAAATTTTTCCTCAATTAGCTTGTGCCCATTGGTCCTCGTCCTCCCAAGAAGTGCCTTTCTGAAAAGTTGTTCCCCTAGATCTTGGTGTTCACCCTGACATACTTGTAGTTTCTGGAGTCTATCCTCATAGGGCCTTATCCTCCAGGCCCCTAATCATATGGGTGGTCTTTCTCTGTACCCTTTTGAGCTTATCTACATCTCTCCTGAAATGTGATGCCCAAAACTGTGCACAGTACTCCAGCTGTGGCCTCGCCAATGCCAAATAGAGGGGAAGGAGTACCTCTCTGGATCTATTTACGACACATCAGCTGATGCACACCAGAGTTCTATCTGCCCTGCTGGCAACTTCATCCGACTGTTGGCTCATATTCATCTTCTGATCAATTGTCCCCCCCAGGGTCCCTTTCAGATGCAGTGCCAGCCAGTGGACCACCACCCCTTGGATAGTTATGGTGAAGGGTCTTCCTACCCAGATGAAGGACCTGGCACTTGTCCCTATTGAACTTCATCTGATTACATTCAGCCCATAGGACCAGTTTGATGAGGTCATCCTGGATCCTTACCCTATCCTCTGATGTGCCCATATTTCCCCACAGCTTGGTGTCATCCACAAACTTAATCATTGCACTTTCCACCCCTTCATCCAAGTCATACATTCATAGATTGTAAAGGGCTGGAAGGGACCTTGCAAGATCATCAGGTCCAGCCTCCCTGCACTAGGCAGGAAAGACAACTGTAAAGAAGTTCTTCCTAGGGTTAAGCCTGAAATGGTCTTCCAGGATTGTGGCCATTACTCCTGGTTTTCCCCAAGGGTGCCCCAGTGAACAATTGTTTGCTGAGCCCTTGATGTATTTCCCTGATGTAAACATAAGCTGCTACAAAGTCCCCTCTCAGCCTTCTCTTTTTCAGGCTGAAGAGGCCCAAGTCCCTCAGCCTTTCCTTGTATGGCTTGCCTTGCAAGTCTCTGATCATATGGGTGGCTCTTCTCTGGACCCTCTCAAGCTTTTCCACCTCCTTGTTGAAGTGTGGCACCCAGACCTGGACCCAGTACTCCAGCTGCTGTCTCACTAGTGCTGAGTAAAGTGGCAGAATCATTCCTTGGTTTGCTTGAGATGCATCACTTGATGCATGCCACAGTATTGTTTGCCCTGCTGGCTACATAGTTTCATAGTTGGTAGGGTCAGAAGGGACCTGAGGAGATCATCTAGTCAGACCCCCTGCCATAGCAGGAAAGAGTACTGGGGTCAAATGACCCTGGCCAGATGTTCATCCAGCCTTTTTTTAAAGACCCCCAGGGTAGGAGCCAGAACCACTTCTTTTGGAAGTTGGTTCCAGGTCCTAGCTGCCTT
>NW_005842561.1:945542-967274 GCF_000455745.1 Alligator sinensis | reverse complement strand
CCTGCTGGCCCTTCCTGGACATGTGCCAGGATAATTCTTTTGAAAAGCTTCCCTAGGACCAAGGCAAGACTCATGGGCCTGTAGTTTCTTGGGTCCTCCTTCCTCCCTTTTTTGAAGATGGGGACCACATTGGCCCTTTTCCAGTCCTCCGGCACACATTGCCCAAGTGCCACGAGTGCTCATAGAGCTGCGTCAGAGGTCCCGCAATGACCCCTGCTAGTTCCTTCAGCACTCTGGGGTGGAGATCATCAGGACCTGCAGATTTAAATACATCTAGTCCCTCCAGAAGTTCCCTGACAAGGTCCTCATTAACCCTAGGCCTGGGTGTTGGGTGCCAGTGGGGGAGATATCTGGGTCCCTCCTCAGAAATATGGAGGCAAAGAAATTGTTGAATATGTCAGTTTTACTGTCAGGTGAGATGACCAGATTTCCTAGCGTGTCCTGCAGAGGCCCCACGTTACCTGGCACCTTCTTTTGCCCCCCTATGTATTTGAAAAAGGACTTCTTGTTGTCCTTGATCTGGGTCGCTAGTCCCAGCTCCATTTCCACCTTGGCCTTCCTGACCGCACCCCCCTACATTCCTGAGCTACAGCATCACATTGATGGCTCATGTTCAGACTATGGTCTCTTATTACCCCTAGGTCCCTTTCAGTTGTGGTACTAGTCAGATTGGCACCACCGAACCTGTAAGTATGTTGGGGATTGTTTGTCCCCATATGGAGCACTTTACACTTCTCAATGTTGAAGTTCATCTGCTTCCAATCCACCCAACTTGCTAGCCTGTCTAGGTCCGCCTGTATCTGCAGCCTATCTTCAAGCGTGACCACGCTCCCCCATAACTTGGTGTCATCTGTGAATTTGGCCAGTGAGCTCTTCACCCCCAAATCCAAATCACTAATAAAAAGATATTAAAGAGCACTGGACCAAGCACAGACCCCTGAGGGACACCACTGGCCACTTTGCACTAGGATGGCACAGATCTGTTTCATTAGAACTCTCTGGGTCCTAACCACCTAACTGTTGAGCAGTTAAGCCAGCAATTCTCCAATTTTCCTGCGAGAACATCATGGGATACCAGATCAAAAGCCTTTTGGAAGTCTAGGTCTACAATATCGACCTCCTCTCTCTTATCCAGGTAGCAAGTTACCTAGCTGTAGAAGGAGATGAGATTGGTGAGACAAGACCTGCTCGCAGTGAAGCGATGCTGGCTGTCATTCAGAATCCTACCTTCTGTAAGCATATCAAGCATAGACTCCTTGATGAATTTCTCCAGGAGCTTCCCTGGGATAAAAGTTAGGCTAATTGGCCTAGAGTTGCCCAGATCCTCTCTCCTCCCCTTCTTGAAGATGGGCACAACATTGACCCTCTTCCAGTCTTCAGAGACCTCTACCAAGCACCACGAGTTTTGGAAGTGTTTCACCAGAAGTCCCACAATGACTTCGGCCAGCTCCTTCAGCACTCTCAGATGAAATTCATCTGGTCCTGCTGACTGATAAATGTCTAATTTTTCTAACTGATCAGGCACCAGCTCAGTGTCAACAGTAGGAAGGCAGTCATTCCCAACATGACCATTCTGAACCTTATCCAGCATGATTTTCCCCTTAGTCTGGTGAAATACTGAAGCAAAGTAGTCATTCAGGAGTTCAATTTTCTCCTGAGTGTGGGTAACCAGCCATCCTGAGTTGTTAAGCAATGGCCCCATGCTTCCCCTTTTTTTGGCCTGTTCCCTACATACCTAAAGAAGGACTTCTTATTGTCTTTGGTTTCCATTGCTAGTTTAAGTTCAGTCACCACCTCAGACTTTCTAGTGTTCTCCCTACACATGTGGGCCATTGTTGTATAAACCTCCTTGGAGACTGTCCCAAGATTCCATTGTTTGTATGCCTCTTTCTTCTTTTTCAAGAGGACCATGATATCCCTGTTAAGCCAAGAGAGCTTACCAGCCCCCCTTCTGCTTCATATCCTCTGCATGGGAATGGACTTCTTTTGTGCTTCAAGGATCAGGTCCTTGATAAAAAAAACATTCTTCATGCACTCCTTTCACCTTCAGTCCCTGGTCCTGCAATGCTTCCCCTACTATTGACCTGAGCCTGTTGAAATTTGCTTTTTTGAAGTCCAAAACTTCAAGCCTGCTAGCTGATTTTCCTGCCACGTGATAGAGTGAATGTGATGATCTCATGGTCGCTGTCACCCAGGCTACCTTCTATACTCAGGTTGCTCACCAAATTGTCTCCTTTGGCAAAGACCGAATCTAGGACAGCATTACGTCTGGTTGACCTGTGCACTTCCTGAGTCAGGTACAGCCTCTTCTACACAGGTCAGGAAACAACACAACAAATCCAACTTAGCCTAGTGTTCCTCTAAAGAGATGCCTGAGTAATTGAAGTCGCCCACAACGACCATGTCCCATGTGCATGCAGCCTCTGCCAGTTCTCAAGAAAACTCCAGATCAAGCTCCTCCCCCTGGTTTGGTGGTCAGTAGTATACTCCTACAGTTGGGTCTCTCTCACCGTACCACCCGACATAGTTTGACCCAGAGGGTTTTGAGCCACTCTTCTTTGGAACTGATGTCAGCCTCTAAGGCGGTGTACTGCTCCCTAATTGTTCTTTCCCATTCTCCATCAGCCATTCCAGCCGAGAATGGGACTTACCCTTCTGTATGAGGTGGATACCGTCCCTTCCCAGGAGTCCTCTCTCCCTGAAGTGTGCACTGTGGTCGAAGAACCCAAAGCCCTCTCAATAACATATTGATAAAGATGTTAAAGAGCATGGGCCCAAACACTGATCCCTGGCAAACACCACTGGAGACGACACTCCAGGACGAGGCCATCCCATCAATTACAACCATCTGAGATTGGCCTCTGAGCCAGTTGCCAAGCCACCTCACTGTAGACTGGTCTAGGCCAGTACCCTCCAGTTTAATTGAGAAAAATCTCATGGGAAACAGAATCAAAGACCTTGCTGAAGCCTAGGTAAATGATGTCAACCCCATGTCCCTTGTCCAGCTGGTTAGTTACCTGGACATAAAAGGACACAAGATTTGTCAGGCATGACCAACCCTCAACAAAGCTGTGTTGGTTGCTTCTGAATACCCCACCAGTTACGAGCTTGTGATTGATGGCCTCCTTCACAATTTTTTCAAAGATTTTTCCCAGGACCGAAGTCAGGCTGACTGGTCTATAGTTTGCAGAGTCATCCCTCTTCCCTTTCTTAAAGATGGGCACCATGTTAGCCCTCTTCCAGTCATTTGGGACCACTCCCAAGTTCCATGACTCTTCAAACAGCTTCACCAGAGGCCCTGCTATGAGCTTAGCCACTTCTTTCAGGACTCTCAGATGCAAGTCGTCTGGCCCAGCAGACTTGAAATGTCCAAATGTTCTAAGAGTACCCTCACCAGTTCAGGACTGATTTGATGTGAATTGTTGTCTTCCCTATATTCCCTGGGCCTCTGGACAAGTGAATAGCTCCCATCTGATTTTGGGAATACTGATGTGAAGTAAGTATTTAGGAGCTCTGCTTTTTCACAGGGATCAACTGTGGGCTGCCCCTCCATATTCAGTAGGGCTCCCACTGTGGAGCTTGATTTTTTTCTTGCTACCTATGTACCTATAGAAGGACTTTTTGTTGTTCTTTATTTTGGTTGCCAGCTTGATCTCAGTGCCTGCCTTGGCTTTCCATATCTCATATCTGCAGACCCTGGCTGTCTGAGTGTACTCCTCTCTGGTTGCTGAACTGCTTTTCCATTGATTTTATGCTTCCTTTTTCAAAAGATCCCCAATATCCCTGCTGAGCCAAGCAGGTCTCTTGGCCCCTTTCCTGCTTTTTGACCACATGGGGATGGCCTCTTTTTCAGGAGTGAGAATTGCCCCCTTGAGGAAGCACCACTGTTCCTGAACTCCCAAATCATCCAGTCACTGATTACGGAGGGCCTCTCTGATTAGACTCCTGAATTTACTAAATCTGGCCCTTCTGAAGTCTAGGACTTCTGTTCTACTGACTGAATTCTCAGCCATTCAGTGGATGGTGAACCTAATCAGATCATGATCACTTTCGCCAAGAGTACCTCCAATCTTCAGGTCACCTACCATGTCTTCCCCTTTGGACAGCACTAAGTCCAGAGTGGCTTTACCCCTAGTCAGCCCTTTGAAAAGGGCTGTGACAAGAACAGGATGTCAATGACTGCCACAAAGTTGGTTGACCTGCTGGAGCTGGCCAAATAGTCCTCCCAACAGATGTCCGGCTAGTTGAAGTCACCCATGACAATCAGGTCTTTAGTGCTGGCTGCCTCAGTCAGTTCCCTGGAGAATGCCTGATTGCTTTCCTCTTCTTAGTAAGGAAGTCCATAGTAGACTCCCACCATCAGGTCTCTCTTTCCTTAGCCCCCTTGTATCTTGACCCAGAGGGTCTCAAGGGACCTCTCGCTGCAATCAAAAGTGACCTGCAGGAAGGGGTACCAGTTTTTCACATAAAAGGCTACACCTCCTCCCTTCTTCCCATCCAAATCCTTCCTATAGAGCCTATAGCCCTCAATATCCACTGCCCAATCATATGTACCCTCCCGCCAGGTCTCCATCAACCCAATGAGGTCAAATACTTTGTCTATCAGAAGGAGTCTCAGTTCATCCTGTTTATTGCCCATGCTTCTGGCATTCCCTTAAAGAGACCTGAGTTTACCCTTGGTCATCTTGGGTTTTCTGTCACACTGTAAGTGTCTCAGGGCATTGGTACTTGTCTGAATGTCCCCTATATGAATGCTCTCCCCCCGGTCATCTTGGCCAGAGAATTTATGTGCAACAGTGAAATCTTCCTCCTCTCCCCTGGACACGCCTAGTTTAAAGCCCTTCTCAGCAAGTCAGCAAACCTCATAGAGAAGAGTTTCTTTCCTCTGCCCACGAGGTGAATATCATCTCTTGCATGTAGATCAGTGCTACTGAACTACATGCCAAGGTTGAGGAATCCAAAACCAACATGCTGACACCATCTCCAAAGCATTCAGTTGACTTCCTCGATGCACTCCTCCGTCCGACGACCACATCCTCTAACTGGGAGGATTGAGAAGGCCATTTGTGCTCCTAGTTCCTTGAGCTTTGTCTCCATGGTCTTGTTGTTGCTCATGATTCTCCCGGGGTTGTTTCTCGCCATGTCGTTGTGGTGCCCACATGAAAAAGGAGCTTAAATGCGTGAATTCCCATATTCAGTCTTGTGAAGCATGACCCAAGGTACAGTTTGTCAGGAGCCCCCTCTCCTCCTGTCCCACCATATATTCAGAACTTAGAATACTAGTCTGCCTTGAGTGTATCACTAGCCTTCTAAATAGGCTTCTAAGTAGCCCTTTGAGGGATAGTCACACAGATGCTAAAGACTGCCCAAAGGACTGCTATACCAAATCTCAATTTCCTGAGAGCTTGCTTTATCTTAGGTGGAGCCATTACATGAATTTTCTAAACAGAAATGGTCACCATAGTGGTGCATGACCATTTGATGGCTTTGCATTCACCTCTTGTCTCTTGACTTCATATTCTAAATTTAGAAATGTTTCACTGTCCACTAGAGCAGAATCACCAGTGCATGGCTGGCGGCACAGTCAGGCTTTTCACCATCTTTCTATGCTTCTCTGGGGTAATATTTCTCTAAGAAGCCTTCCTACTTAACTGAACATTTATTGTGACTACTCATTATTGTTGGGGTATTGTACCAGAATACCCATTTCCAGAGGAAACAGAGATTAATCTGAACTGAGTCCAAAATCTGAATATATTCAGGAAAAATGCAGCACTAAGAAATATCTAATTGTAAAATATTAATGGGTTCCTTTGTTTTGTTATTTATTAAGAAATACCAAAAGGTACCACATTCCACTGTAAGGACTAAATGACTGAAAAATTTCAGTTGTGATATGTTAGTGTTTTTGTCGATGATAAGAGCTTAATTATAGCAAAACCTAGTCAAGTTAATGGGCATAAAATATTATTTTTTCATGCCTGGAAAATGTGTACTGTAACCACAAGCCCCTCTTTAAAAAAAAAAAAAAGAGCCAGGGTCAATAAAAGAACCCCTTTTGTAACTGTAACAAGACAATGTATAAAAGTAACATTTTATATGCGTCAGGTTCTATAAATTGCAAACCAGCACGTTCAGAGAATTACTATACAGGGAATTTCTGATATAAATGTGTAAGTCCCAGTTACAAGGGTCTTGTCTTCCCTTGATGCTTGGGCATAACTGCCATTAATATTAATGGGAGTTAGGAATGCACCTAGAGGAGAGAAACCCCTAATTAGTGTGGTAACACATGCAACATTCCTAACAGAGAAACCATTTTGTACACCCTAATTGCACAAAATTGGCAACAAGTTACCGTATTCCTCTATATCAATGGCTACAGAAGCATAGTTATTCTCTTGTGGTAAGGAAATGTGCCCAGACTTCAGAGTTTGGGTGACAAAAGCTCTTTGCACATGTGTTTCATCCCTATGACCCCTGCTACTTAGCCTTCAGGGATTTCACTGACTACTACAGCTAGGGCCCTGATCACAGTGAGAAGCTGTGGCTTTAGCTCCTCTGCTGTAAAACTGTATGTTCCAACAAGGTGGAGTTGTTCTTTTGAGTCCTTTAGTTAAATGGACAGCCAGCCTGTTTGATCTATTTTTATCAGCACTTAGCTACTACAGAAGGCACTAAAGAAAAATTAGATCATTACAAAAATATTAGGAATTTGGTCATTGCATTCCACAATAGGCTGTTATTTTTCATTTCAAGGTTTGTTTATGTAAAATGTTACTACAGACAGTGACTCCTATAGACAGAAGACATACTGAGCCAAATCATAACTGATACAATTCTACTGAAGACCTAAGAGAACCAAAGTTCTGCATTTCTTCTCATTGTTCTCCCCAAAACAATGAACCAAAGTTAACCTGAGATAAGAGTGCTACAGTCAAATAGAGCCACTTAAGGAATTATTTTTTCAAATGCTTTAGAGGGGAAAAAATCTTAGGTGACAACTTTTTCAAAGATTTTACCTCTCATAAGTATAAAATGAATGCAATTGTTTTTCTCCTTAAAACCACTGGGCCAAGCTCATTCCTCAAGTAACTCCATTGACTTCAGACTAGCATTATATCAAGGGGGAATTTGGCCTGTTGCTTCAGAGGGAAAAAATAATTAAATATTGATTACAAAAAAAAGAAACAACCAGAACAGGTATTTCTTACATGTAGCATATACCTTTTCCCAAAAACATCTGCTGCTGGAAATTGGGGTGTGCATCATATTTGAGGAAATATAGTAGCAGCAGTTTCTGCTGCTTAACTTTCTGCCGGTGGCAAGCAAGAGTAAAAAGTAAACATGCATGTGCTACATACAGGGCTTCCAAGCTGCTGGCTGTGGACACTTTCTCTGTCCCCCCCAGCAGAGGATCTCATAGAAAGATCTTTTTTATTTCATTCTGCCTTTCAAAAACAAGGTGTGCACTTTTGGGGGGGTTGTATTGTATGCGAGAAAATCTGGTACTTTTATCTAGGTTTTAATTCTATTTTCTCTGCAGTCAATAAATATTTCCATGGTTCTAGCAGATTTCCATATCAACCTCCCTGAGAGGCATGGGTGCCTTCCACAAAGCATGCTGTCTTCTCTCCATGAGGCTTCTTTTAATTTGTTCAAGAATGCCAGTCTTATTTTTCTAGAGCCAAAACTGAAGCTGCCAAAGCTACTTTTAGAAAGCAAAGTTCAATCACCTAGCAGCTCAGGTAGTGACAGCATATCCACTTTACTAGTTACGATGAAACAAATCTGTCCTTGTCACATTTGTGGAGAGAGTGTTGGCCCTTAATACTCAAATTGGATGAGACTAATGTTTCCCTGGCAGGTCTATTCTCATGCCCATCTGTTCAAGTGGCAGACTGCCCACTCAGAAGGTGGAATGCCAGTTTTAACCAGTGTGTGGATACCAACCAAAGATAGGCTTAGGAGGAAAGTCTAGCGAATGCAGCAAATAACACCTTATTTGCAAGAAGATCCTGTTGGTGTCAAGCAGTGCCAAATTAAGAACACATGCTGCATTACAACAGATCACATCTGTTGACAAATACTGGCACTTTATCATCAGTATCTGCTTCGCTCTTGGATCCTTTCTTAATCTGCCTCAGTCCTGCAAAGCCTGCCTAAGAGGAAGAGACGCACATACTTCTTTTTATAGGCACAATCACAGATGTATTTATTCTTTTCATGAGGATTTTTCGGTGATAGGCCAAAAACTGTTAACGTTTTCATCTGTGTGCATCCCTCTGCCTAATGAGCCTCTGATGCCCTGAGAATGTAGTAAATGCTTTCGTTATTTGAAGTAAGAATACTATTACACAGAATTGCATTGATTAAATAGTCCACTGAGCTCTTTTATTCACTGGGAGGTTTCTCCTGACCACTGTGGTCCTGTCAGCTAGAACAAGTATATGTTTGTTTAAAACAAGTGGCGAAGAGGCAAAGAGACTGGTAAAGATGGATGAGAATTACTCCCAGGAGATACAGCTATAGATGAACTAAAGGAGTAACTTAAGTATAAGACTGAATTAAGAACTTAACCTTTTAGATATCTTAGCTAGCAGAAAGACAAGAAAAGCAAACCATGGACTTTTGTTTTTCAGGGTTCCCTCAGTCCTCAGATCTGTTATTATCATTGGTGAAGGGCAGGGCTTGATTAAAACCTGGACAAAGTAAGCCTGTACCTAGGGTGCCAGCTCCTCGAGTAAGGTGATTACTCAAGCTTTAATTTAAAAAGAAACTACCATCCCATTAATGAAGAAAAGCATAAAGGTGTGACCCAATTTTACAATAACATCTGCTAAGTCTGCAGAATGTGAAACCACAACGCCAAATGGTGGGAATTGTATTGCGTATCACAGTGGGGTATTAACTCCAAGACCCATTCTTCTGGGCAGTCGCTGGAAACATAAACCCAGCAGAGAACTTTATGGAGTAGGCAAAATGTGCAGTCAGCCTAGATTCTGATCCAAGCAGATACATCCCTGCTTGGATGAATGCTAAGTGGACTCCCTGGCCATTTCTGCATCTCTTTAGGTACTGTCTGTGTAAAGGAAACCTGGCTGATGCCCTGATTCCTGGGTGAGGTTCTCCTCTAGGCTTTTTGGAAGTGGGGGAAATGCATGAATAGAGCCAGCTGATAGAGGATTTCTAACCCATGAGTCAAGGTAACAGCCTGGGGCCCTGTGTTTTAAATATGTACAGAGCCCCATATCACCTAAATCCAGTCCTGCTCAAAGTGTCATGGGAAGTACTGCAGCATAAGCAAAGTGTTATAAGTAGGGGCCTGCTTAATTTGCAGTTTCACAGATTTCACAGAAACTGCAAAATCTGGTATTATCTATGGAATCTGCAAAAATCACCAAAAAAAGTCTTAAAAATTAAATGCTTGCTCCCCAGTGGGAGCCAGTGGTCCTCGCTGCTGGGAAGGAAAGGTGCCAGCTAGCAGAGCAGCACAAATGGCAGCAGACAAGATGAGGGTTGACCCTTGTCCCCCCACTGGGGCCTCTCTGCCAAATAATGCTGGGGGACAGGGCTGCACAAAGGGCAACCAACAGTCAAGATTGTGGCTGCCCCCTCATCACTCCTCTCCCCAGGACCTCTCCACCAGTCAGCACCTGGGTGGGGGCCTCTCTGCCAATCAACACTGTGGGGCAGGGCTTCTGTGAAATGACCACAGAATTAAAACTTTATGCTGCAATCAACCCACAAAAAAGTCCCCCTGTGTTTTAGACAGACCCCTAATTATAAGCAAAGTCAGTTGCTGAGCACCACATATCACAATGGTTTATTATTTAAAATCCCCCCCAGATGAGGGCAGTATCATAATTGGATTCTGGTACATATCTCACATCAACAGGCTGGGAGATTTTCCTCTATGTGCATGGTGATGGAGTGATCTTCATGTGCTTCCTGGGCCATTATTTAACACATATACGAGTCTTCTGGAAGCAGGCAATTCCCTATACTCCCTCTTCTATCTTCCTCATTTTCTGATGAGGGGGCTGTGTGGTGTTTAATATGGTGGTGACATGTAGCACCATGACTAACTCCAGTGTTGTACCAGTATAGGTTAACCAATGTCCACTGGCAATCTCAGAAGGGGTGACAGTGATCAGACCTCGTTACTTCAAAGTTAGTTTTCGTTTCAGAGGGACATAGGGCTGGTTAAGGCCTCGTGAACTGCTGATGGTGCACCAAAAAACCCACAACTCTAATCAGGCTGTTAGAATTTCTTTGGTGATGTACTTAGAGCAAGACAGCCTATATGTTTTCACCTTCCTTGATATATAGGGAAATGGTAAAAAAGTCGTTATTAGGCATACCGTGGATTTATTGAACATGGCAAATCACTGTTCTATTAGGGGGTAGGGATTGCTGTTTCCCCCATTTACCCTTGACTCTGAGGGATCTGAGCATCATCTCTATCAGAGAGATATTACCATTCCTAGTCTTCTCTCCTTCCCCTGTCCACCGTGCAAAAAGTTGTGTTGTGGTTGGGTTGTCTTTCAGCACAATTCATTTTGGCAGCAACTGCACATGTGGCATGATGTCTCTTCAGGAAAAAAGGAAGACAAAGGTGGTACAAGCATAACATGTAAATCTTCCTATGTTACACCTCTAAAAACAGATCTGTCCCTCACCTTTTCAGTAAACATTGGTCTTTGTGGGGGTTCAGCTGTAGACTTCAAACTGAGCTAGATGAACCATTGAAAGTGAAATAAAAAGACAGGTTGCCTGTTGGTGCCTTGCTCTTCTGAGTAGGAGCTGGTTGTTCCTAGCAATGTGCAACAAATGTTGTTGTTAAAGCTATTACAGAGATGAAAATGCAAATGTGACTATCATTTATGCTTTCCTTCCCGCTGTTTGCTGAATGTATCAATTAGTTTGATAATTTCTTCAGTAAAAATCCAAAACAATCCCAGGAAGAGAAAGCTTTAAAGGGGGTAGAGTTATCCCACTGTTCAAAATTCTGAATTGATAGTTATCAAGTTTGTCTCTGAACATGGGCAGATCCCAGATTTTGTAAAGGGGGGGTGGGGTATGGGAACACTGACTGTCGCTGGAAGGGTGGCTTCACTCCCACTCCTGGCCTCCCCCTTCCACCAGAATGGGCAGACCATGCTGCAGGAGCAGCAGTTAGGAACTTTTTAAATCCCCAGATCAGGTAAGAATCCTCCCCCCTTTACTTTCCCTCCATGCTCAGTAGCAGGTCCCCTCTCACACTCACCACAGCCACTGTCCCTGGCTGCCCCAGGTGCAGGGAAGCTCCAGAGCTGCTCCTGCCTCACTCCAGATGGACAGGGACTGGGCTCAACTGGGAAGCTGAGCCCAATCAGATTCTCCCCTCCCCACATCTTCTCCTGGACTGGTGAGGAACACCTATGGGGATCAAGTAGAGAGGAGGAACCGACCCACTTAGACCACTGCTGCTGTTCCCAGCTGAGCTTTGCTTCTGGCACAGCCCAGCTGTAGCAGGGCAGGAGCCTCTCTGGAGCATCCCCTGTCCCACAGAGGAGCCAGGAATAGTGGCAGTGGAAGGTGGGGAGGGGGGGAGTGGGACGGAGGGAGAGGACCTTCTGTGGAGCATGAAGGAAAAGGGTGGGGGGGGGGAAAAGACATTGTTTCCTGCTTCAGGGACTTAAAGTCCCTGGCTTCTGCAACATGGTCCAGGAGCATAGCATGATTGCACCATTGTATCCCCTCTGGATCTGCCCCTGTCTCTGAATAACTGATTTAAGCAAAATAATACCACATAGAAGCAGTATTTAACCCAGTCAGCAGTTTGGAGAGAGAGACTGAAGACATCATAAATGCCAAGCACAATCCCAGGAAGCAATACTTACCAAGGGTGTCACTGATGCCTGCCTTCACCTCCTTCATATCAGCACATGCTTCTACAAGATGGAAACAGATGCAAGTAGAGCAGAAGAAACAAGAGTCTAGTATTGTGAGTAAACAACGATGTTTCCCAAGCAGCTATCAGTCAGTGTCAGTCTGTGTACATGCAAAAGATTTAAAGCAGATGGACTTACATTAAGATAAAAGTATAACAAAAGAAAAGTGCATTTATTGTTCTACTGTGGCTGAGTACATTCTAGCTTGTAAGAGTATACTACAGCAAATAATAAAATCCAGAAGAATACTAATCTCATTCTCCAGCCTGATAGCTGAGTTTATTTTGACTAAACAGTCTCTAAACACAAAATGACATTTGTGATAACGTCAACAGAAGAGAAACATTTAAATCCCCCTTAGATTTACCTGTGCATGAAAGAGATCTCATTTTAAGATAATGATAGTGATCTTTATTTATATGATTCCTTTCAGCCAAATTGATCCTACTGTTTTACAAATTACACAAGAATATACTCAGTCACCACTGAAATTGTACGCATTTTTCAGGAGTAACAAGGCAACAGTGCACAACATGAAGTGAAAAATATCTTATCCCCATGGAAAACAGGCAGAACCCAAGAAGGAAGAATGTCATTGACCAATTTGGGACTTGGCATTTGTCTATGATGACAGCACAGGTAGACACACCTGAGTTAGCTTTAAATAAGCAAGAACTGCAGTGAGGACACAGGAAAATGGACTTCAGTGTGAGCTGGTCACACAACAAAGGGCCCAGCATCACTGGTGAATTTGTAAAGTCCATGCTTGTTCCCATGCATCTAACATTGATACCTACTGCGAGAAAAGTTGGTATAAACTTACATGGAAAACACCAGGCAATCTATTAAAACACCAGCACATTTCCTATTATATTTAGGCATTCTAATCCATATATTGACTCAACCTATTGGCTTAGGACATATGATAAACTCATTAAAAATGTAACAAGGATGTGGCAGGTGTCTTCATGGTAATCTGAAAATAACATGGCTCCCAAGTACAGTACATCTTTCCTCTGTGCCTAGATCTAGGCTTGGGATAGACAAAAAATGGCTCTTCTCAGCTAGTGCTAAAACAGAAAACCCCTCCCTATCTGATTCAGGGAGCCAAATCACCCTCAATTTTAAGGGTTCCTTGTTCCTAGTCAGAGTCCCTTCTATCAGTTAGTCTTAGTGAGATCTCCACTATGTGTCAGCCTCGTTCTGTCAGAACAGTTGACTGAACTCTTAACTGTCCATATGAGGCCCCTTTGCTTACACCCATGGGAAAAGTGAGTCTTCAGGTTCCAAATCAGTCACCCCCTAATAACACATGCCAGCAAGGGAGAGGGCTTTGTTCCCAGAATCAGGATAGGAATCCACAGGTAGCCAGCTGTAAAACCCTATAGAGGGTCGGCAGCAATCGAGACTTTGGCTGAATAAAATGGTATTACTGACAAGACCATCTGAAAAGCAGATGTAATAAAAAGAGGGCTAATAGACCTGTGAACCTATTCATGTTTTATTCTGTTACAATAATAAAAGAATTTAAAATATTAATTTGTGTGCATTTAAAAGGCTAAGGCTAGAAGATGGAGGCTGTAGGGTAAACGTAATTTCCACCAACCTGAAGTAATATCCATCTAAAAAACAATTCATATTTATTAGTAGAGTAAATCCTTAAAGTTCTTTCAAAAAAGGCTTATCAAACCAAATTGTGTCCTAGCGCAAGAAAGAGAATCAGAAACCTGTGTCAGAGAAGGCTGCTAAAAGTGTTACCAAAGTGATCTGCATTTATTTTCTTCATTTCTATGGAAAAATGTCCTTTGATACATTTTATCAAATGCTGCCCTCTAGTGAGAAAAGAACTTTCAAATGAACATTAAACTGAATAGAGTAACTATATGGTATAAATGAATGACTCAACCAAAATAATAGATGGGGAATACAGAGTTAAATTAGAAATCTGAATCATAAAATTACATCGATGTTGATAACTTCTGTATTTGTTATATTACTTCAATCTTCCTGACAAAATTTTTCTCCAAATAACTTTCGACCAGGTTGATTTAAACCCATGGGACTGAATACAATGTGTTTTGAATCCCATACATCATTAGCATCTCACCACTACTGTACATCCCTAAAAGCTGCTACATTTTGTCAGCTAAAACTGTACTGAGGAGTTTTATCTTTTCTTAGGAAACGTAGACTGGACTTCACTCAATACTAATCAAACACTACATCAATCCAAAAGATAATACAGCATTCCATAAGTGCCTGGGCTTTTTTGTAAGGAAAAAAAAAATACATGCAAAATATTACCTAGCAAAGCTAATTTGTATTAGGAGAAATATTTTTACTTTTTCATATTTCCTTATGAAATGAAGATGGCATGATCTGTCTTACTTATGCAATATTTCAGATATTGCAGCTGACAGTGGAAATAGGAGAACTATTCTGACAAGTACATCACAGACAAAACATGCAAATTTTCATAGACTACCTTCAGATGCTAGATGAAAAAGTCAATGTAAACTAACCATCTCCAATTGCCACACCAATATGTTTATAATATTTTCAAACAATTTAACATTTAGACATGATTGATATTTTAATGATATTGGTTTTATTTCTCCATCAAGTCATAACTCAAGTCCCATTAAAATGGTATTAGTTGCTAAATAGTTTGAGTAACATTTAATTATAAGTAGATAAGTTTCCTGTAAGAGGACTTTTGAACAATCCTAAAGGACAGTCTGACTGCTTTTGTTATTCTAAATAAATGCAGATGTTTTGTAAGTGCTTTTAGCCTTCAAAGAATAATCCATTTCTTCTACCTTAGTCCAAAAGCACTTGTGCAACAGGGAGAAAAGAAAAAAAATATTCCCAGAAAGATCTGATCTAGCATGATTTTCATGAAAAACAAAACTTTGCTGTCAGTGATCAAAGGTGTATGAATGAAAACAGCACACTGTAGTTAAAATATACCTTATCCAAACTGATGGTGCCATATGTGCTTTTGCCTATAGCAGAAGGTGGTCATTCACATGAGCTAATTTGGAGTCTTGCAGTCTAGTATGTAAATCCATATTTAGTAACATATTGATCCATAACATGGGTGGTCTCACTGTTGTTTCTTTGCATGTAAGGTAATTAGGATTATAATGCCGTTAGTAAATCTGCTTTGTTTTATATCATCATGTACCAAGGCCTGAATTTTCCTTTTGTAAACACAACTAGCCAAGATTTTTCAAATGGCAACGCTGAGTTGGCTGCCCAATGTGTTGCACTTTAAAGAGGCTGGGCTTTCAAAAAGTGCTAAACACTTCCATTGAAATATCAGGCTTTTTTCACCTGTCTTAAATTAGGCCCTGCAAAGTCAACACTGCAGTCAGCCTGGTAGCAGAATTTTGGGTTTGCATAACAGGGCAGTTGTTAGAAGCTGGATAAATTAACCTATGCAAAGCTCCATGCTGCCATGGATAGACTGCTCCGGTATCCAAACTAAGCTTGCTCATGTGTGTGTACAAAATGTTGCAGCCTACAGTATAGGTGCATTCACAGACACCTAAACTCATAAGCCATTTTTTTTTAACACTTTGGTCGAATATTCTTTTGGATTGATTTTTATCAGAATACCAGAGAGCCCGAAACATCAAGGAAAACATAGAATGCAAGTTTCAGCCTAAAATGACTATTTACTGCCAAGTTTAAAGACTTATCTTAAAAGTCTCTTGCAGGTATGTTGAAATCAATTATTATATTAGATGACTGACATTTATGTCAGAGCTGTCATGTTGAAGAAATTAACACAAAAATACTATATCACATCCAGACACTTCAATTATTGTCCACTCTTATGATTTTATCACGTGCCTACTTATCATTGGTGTTTTAGTTAATGCTGCATTCCTTGACACAAGTAAGCATAAGCAAATCTTAGGGTGTGGTTATAGGAACAATTTATCCTGGGATAAAATGGGGTGGGGATTTATCATGTCAGCTACTTCACAGTAACTGCCTGTGGGTACACACTCACCTTGTCGTAATGAAAGGTAACCATGGTAACTTCTCCCCCCCCCTTCATGGGGAGCTAAGCTACTATGGTTTAACTTCCACTTATCACAGGGTAAAAATGTGCAAAGGTAGTTACCACAGAGCAGCCAATGTATACTTAAGTTCCTGCCCCTTTTGCCCTGTAGTAAATGACACGTTGCACTTACTTCCCTCCACTTACATTTAAGAAAGAATATAACAATCCTGATTCTGAAGAAAAGCATGAATAGGTGACCTTAAGTGTTCAAAATCCAGAAGGCAAATAAAAAGAAAGCAAAATGTGTTAAAAGAAAGAATAAATGTCATGATTTGTAAGTGGATATGATGAATTTAAGAGCCTAATATAATATTGTACCTTTGGGACTAGTAACAATAAACATAACTGCAGCCCACTGTTTCTTCCAGCATAATTCATGGTCCTTTAGGATTTAGATTGTGCCACATCCTTTCCCAAACTTTGGCACCCAATTTCAGACCCTCTGTCCCTGGTGCTAGGTGGACAGCTGCAGTTGAGGATCTTCCTCAATACAGGAGCAGGCTCCACTGCATTGGACTAGTAATTTTCACCTTCCTGTCTCTCTAACACAGCAAAAATAAAGTGTTTCCTTAATGTTGGGACTTTTGTGCTGCATTTATCACAGCTTGCTAATAAATTTTTGACCCATCAAGATTTAAACCCAAAACCTAGGACCCCGATCTTATATTCTCTCTGCCAAAGGACGCTGTACTGAAAAATAATGGGAAATGTACATGCAATAGACTTGCAACACTTGGCCCTACATTATGGTCTATGCCACCGCTCAAAGTAAGGCTTAATGCATTTCATAGAGACAGTTCCTATCACCTGCTCATCTCAAATCCCAGCACAGGGTATCTTTGTCTGTGTTCAAACTTTTGGCTATGTTTAATGAATAAGCAAACAGAAGACCTTGCTCCTCCTAAAAGCACACACTTTTCTCATCTTCAATATTACTTCCCATTTCTTCAGAACTTTATTTTTTCATGTTATTCCATGGTTGATCTTTAAAACTGTAGGCCAAATTCAGCCCTTGCTTACTTCAAGGGTAGAATCTGATTAAAGCCAAACTTTGGCTCCTTACATTAAAGCTAAAGAACCCAGTTAACAGAACCCAGTGGTTCAAGACCCTCTTTCCAGTGGAGCACCACATTTGGTTTGTTCAGGCAGTGCTTACCAATGAGAGCTTGTCTACATGGAGACATTCAGGAAAGTCAATCTGAATTTGTTTTTAAGGTAGATTGGTTTAACTACATTAAATCTTTGCCTGGGCACTCTCATTGAGAATTAAAGTGGCTGGAATTTGTTCTTAATTCTAAAGGGAATTAAAGTAAACTGAATTATGGCCACCTTAATTCTCTATGAGAGCACCTACACACAGTTTTAATGAAGTTTAAATCTACAGCTCTAGTAAAATGCAGCTTAACTTTCCAGAAGATCCTTGTGCAGTTGCTGGAATGGAGTAGCTGTCCTGTAAATGTGCAGCTGAAGGAAGTCCAGAGTGGAATAACACTTGCCTCAAAACCAGGAGGCAAACCTCTACCCATGCTTGCATCCCAAAAGGCCAGCCTGTCTCCTGGAGCTCTCAGGGAAAGAACCCATCATAAGACCTCAAAAAAAACAATAAAATGGCCCTGCATCTATTATTACCATCCTGATACTGCAGTAACTTCCAATTTTAACCCTTCTGGCTGACCTACTGCCCCATCTCACTCCATTCCTTGGCTCACCCTGTACCTTGTTTCTGAGCTTCCCATACACACTAGAACACCCATGAAGCTAAGCTACACCATGCTCAGCAGGGCAGAGTAGCTGCAGAAATTGCCTCTAATTTAGAGCTGAGCAGTGGCCTCTGGGTTGCTTTAGCATCCAGAGAATACGTCAGAAGATTCTGATGAACTGGAGGAGACATCCATCAGCTCATACCTACATAGCGAATGTGGGCATCTGCAGAAACTTCTTCACTGAAAACATGTTATTAAAAATGTTAGGTTAAAAGACAGCAAAGACTGGCTCAATGTTAAGACTCGCATCTACCTATCTGATGATCTACATTTAAAAAAAAGAGGCAAAATGGCAGAAATTAAACCTCTGAAAACTTGTGCTATGCACATAACATGATTTTAAAATAATGTTTCTATGCTTTCCTTAGGGCAGATTTTGTTTTGATTATTAAGGAGGAAAAATATAAAATAAAAAAACACTTTCATGCATTCATCCAACCAGAGACCAGATTAATCCTTTAGAGGCAAATCTCTGCTTTCAAATGCACATATAGGCAGATATCCTGATACTTTGAATACTTGACTGCCAGTCCTGAACTTCAGTGTCTGTGCTGCTAGTCTCTGTTCGCTGTTGTGTACAATGGAAAAATCAGCACATACCTCAGGCAACTGGCATCACCAAAGGGCATTCTGGCAGGCAATGGATATACTTGGCAAATGCTATAGTAGAGTTGCTCTCATCCATTAGAGACATATGCCTTTCTACATTTCATTTACATGCATATTACATTTCCTACATCAATTTGGCTTTGGGGTTGACAGGTTAAGTATGTGTGTATCCAAATGTTTAACTGTTTCTTTACATTTTAGTACACAGAACTTTCCTAAGCACATATTCAGCATTTGTGCTGCTACTTCCTCTTCACTGTTGAATACAATGAAAATTCATCTCACACCTCAGACAACTGGCAGGCTCTTTGCAAAATAGTTACCAAGAATGAAGCCCTATCCTGCTTCATATGAAAACACTGAATGAGGACTCACTGATTTCACTAGGAAAAGGAGCTGGCTTATAAATAGGAACTATTTTTCAAGGTGTGCTATCTTGATGGTATTTTGCAGAAAACTGCCCAACATTTAGATCTTGCTAAAGACTAATTATTTTGTTTATTGCTCAAATCTATTTTCTGGTCTATCTCTTTGAAAATAAAATTTCTCACAACTAGGAGCCATTTATTGACCCTTGTACAGTGTTTAAACAAGACTACACAGATTTGCTTGACATTTTTCTTTTAAAAAAATGCTCCCAGGTTAAGACCCACCATGCCAAGTTTCAGCCTAGAGTGAATTTTTATGGACAAGTTATAAACCCCTGAAAATAGAAAACTAATACTGCATGGATTTAAAATAATAGAAAATGTTTCACATAATATAAATCCATAAGCAGTGCATTATATTTAAGTCTTAATATCTACATACTTGGATTATCTTATATCTTGACAATCATACAAAGTAATCTTGCCTCCTCTCCCCCTCCCTTTGATTCAGTGTTTCATTCTTATGCATTAACAATGCTCCGGGCCATAAAATACTGTATTAATATTAGTTTGTCACAGTAGACTAAATTTAGAACAACTCATTAATATGGGAGAGTAAAAGGCATTCTGCCAGGAGTGTGAGTGACTCTGTAAGCTCTTAAGGCTATAAGTTATGCAGATATGCCACTTGAACTAGAGAGCTAACAATTCTTTTTGTTACTAATAAGAGATTTTATTAGTTGAAGCCGATTCCATTCCTAATTAAGAAATGTGGAAAAAGGTAATTTTGCCATCGGATGCATCTGTAATGTGTAACTGGAATAAGCCACGTATCATCTTTCTCTGCTTTCTGGTCAGATAGGATTAATGGCACATGCACAGAATGAATTTTCCTTGCAATACACAGGCAAAGCAACTCCACTGTGGTATTTTCTATGGTAAAGTCATAATCTGTAAAAAAAAAAAAAAAGTCCAGCAATCAGCTATTTCAAAGCAAACCTGGTGATATTTAGAATTGCCCCTGTGCAGTAAAGTTTTCATTTCTCCCAAATAAAATCTTTCATATGTACAGTTTCATGCCAGTAACATCTTCTCAAAGGTTGTCAAATATTAATTTTTTTAAATTTAGTCCCTTGCTAAGCTACAAATATTCATGTTTAACACCAAGTAGCAGTTCAGGGGCTGACAACAGTATGTACCTTTTGAATGATGCATAGAAAGCAGCAGTTAGCACAAAGACAAAGCCACCAGATTGGTCTCAGGGAAACCCAGTGTCTGAATTTTTCATGACTCCTCTAGCACTTAAAGAATAAGAAACTGGCTACTACTGTTGGGAGATAAGCATTGTGAAGGTCAGAGCCCAAAAACATGCAAGAGAATAAGGTTTTGCCTGGGGAAAGTGAAAAGGGATTTCAGCTGCTTAAGAGAATTATAAAGATTTTTTAAATATATTTTACAAACACTATAGGAGCTAAACAATAGCTATAAAAATGAGGAGTCATATCCAGCTAGTGTTCATTGCTAGTAAGTCTCAAAAGACAGAGAAAACTAACCTTTTCCTTATGTCTAAAGGGTTATAGTTAAACTTCCTGCAATCATTCTTTTTCTCATAGAGTTTCCAATACCCTTCTTTTGCCTTTTAGGAACTGAAACTGCTTCAGAAGGAAATTGATAACTGGGAAGTGTAAAACAAATTCAATAATTTCTCTTATATCCTTACCAATATGCAACTGGAGGGAAAGCGATGTCTTAATTACTCTGTAGCCCAGTGGCTCACATGTGTGTTTATTTTCTGTTGCCGACAAACTTTACTTGATCCCATAATGATTTCTAGAAAGTATAAATTGATTCCAGAGGAAAAAAATAGTAACTGCTTAGAAAAACATTACAGTGTTTAAGCAACTGATGGCTTCACCTGTCATCATCTACTTAAGCTCTTAATGAGTTCTTTTCTATTCTTGGTCACATCTGATTTTTTTTTTTAATATAAGTCCCTTTGAACAGCTGGGAGTTAGAGCATCCTTTGATCACAATATTCTTCTGAATTTTCAGTCAAAATGAGGACATTTTTGTCCTTACTTGGGCTATTTTGATGAGCATATTTCCCCAAGTCTGTTTCTGGGCATTAACTTTGCAGGCATACAAGAACCTGAACAATTAATGTATACATTTTTACATAAATGCTTATAAATTTAGTAAAGGGAGAGAGCTTTGCCACAAGAAACCTCAGCTCTTTTGAAGGCAGTTTTCTAATGATGACCCTTGGCATGCTGGCCCACATGGGACTCCTCTGAGAAGAGTCTGATGAAAATTAGTCTATTCTCATTTCAAACAGAATTTTGCTGAAGTCCTGATCAGAGCATCAGCATGGAGTCCGGGGAGACAACACACGCTACTTGATTCACTCTACAGCCTCCCTCTCCTGGTAATTGTTGCAGGAACACATAGTGACAAGACTATAGGATGTGAGGGGTCTGGATGTACTCAGGCTGTTACTCTCTGTTTAAAGATTTAAACCATCAGGGTATGATAAGGCTTTTTGATGTTCATTGAACATGGAGCTTGGGTACAGAAGAAGGGGAAAGGGCTTCACCAGAAGGCAATCATCTTTCAGAGCCACAGTCAGACTGAGAGAGGTGGGAAAATCTCAGTCTCAGCATAGACGCGGAACAAAGGGAGATGAAAGGGCTAGGGTGAAGAAGGGGCCAGATCTGGCTGTGAGGCAGAACTTGCACTAAAAGAGAGTTCGATGCCTTAAAATGCAGAAAAAACATTTAGTGTTCTTGTTCCATTAACACACACTTATTGGCTAAAATTGAGCAATTCTACACTTTTTTGCAGTTTATGTTAACACTAGATTTAAACAATGCTTGTGGCTTATTTTGCAGTTATTTAATGAACATACTTTGTCAGATGAATGTCATTTCCTAATTATACAGGAAAGTATTCAAGGATGACATATTTTAGAGAGTAGATACAGT
>NW_005842561.1:939093-945532 GCF_000455745.1 Alligator sinensis | reverse complement strand
CTAGAAACACATGCTAGTTATATATGTTGCTGTATAACATATATAGGATCTATGTGCGAATGGGGAAGGAAAGACTCCTCATCCGTTTGCAAAGTGCTTTGAGATCTCTAGGTGAAAAGCCCTGTGTGAGTTTAGGACCACTCCTAAGCTCCTAACTCTTGTTATCATTAAGACATATTGAAACCCACTGATATCTCCCATGATAAAATATCCCATTTATACAATTTCCATTTCCAGTGTATGATTAAGGGTTTAATCCTGCATCTTAAAAGGTGCTGATCACCTTCAGCTCTGATTAGCTTTACAGTGAAATGAGTAACCAGCAACTCAGATGATCAGGCTCTGAAACAGAAAGAGATTGATTCTGTATATTTAAGAGATTGCTCTGCACCATTTCTTTTATGTATATACATATATATGAAGGAGGAGAAAGATAGTTTGATCTGTGCATCACTTTCATGCTCTGGGAGTTTCATAGCATTACACTGTACAGTACTGTAACTTTTTAGGTCCAATAGGCATTTGCTGGCATTAGCTGCTCTGAAATGAGAAAGAAAGTAAAGGATTCACAAAGAAAGCTGAGTGTTAAGCTGATCAAAGTTGGAGTTACATGGATTTATAGGCACCTTTCCAACTAAGATACATGGTCTGCTTTTTTTTTTTACCTTTATCTCAGTGGGCCAAATTCATCCCTTGTGTAACTCCATTGACATCAATAGAACTACAGCAAGGGTGAATTCGCCCCAGTGTTTCTGTGATGTTATTGGTAATCTGTATGTCTTGCTTTGTAATAGTGTTTATAGATACAGAGTGTTGCCTGATTCTCTAGTCACTTAAAAGGGTGTAATTCTATTGACTTCACTGGACTTTCCTTCTGATTTTGATGGATGAGATCTGAATCAAACTAAGAATGCAAGCTTTTGCTAAGAATCCTTCCTATATGTTCATTTAAGTTCTTGAAATATAGGTAAATAAATTCATTTAAAAGGTGTGAGTGTAGTCAGTCCATCACTTTTAAAGCTAGCTGTCAGCTTCCCAATGGCTATGTATTGTACATGAGTTTGTCACTGAGCTATCTGGGTACTAGATTATTCATGTACAAGTAACACACAGAGTACTAATCTTTGTCGATGTGAAAATGTTTAACATGTATGGAAAGCAAAATTAGCATCCAAGGCTGGGATTTTCAAAGGAACTAGGAGCCCAGGGTAGGATTTTTAGAAAAGAATACAAGTATCTCTCTATAGTGCAAGGCAGCTGAGAGTAATATAGCCATGTCAGTGGCTCCTCAACTGAGAGTAAAATAGACATATCAGTGTGGCACTGTGCATGTGCCAATAACCTCTACACAAACTCAGATTCCCTACTTCTGGTTCATGAACCAGCATGAGGTGAGTATTGGCATGGCACTGGTTTGCAACATATAGACAAACAAATAACTGAAAAGCACAAACCCTGTTGAGAGTCAGTGGGATTTGTGCTCCTAAATCTCTTAGGTATTTATGAAAATTCCATCCTTAGAGCTCACTGAATAAGTGTACCTGCCTGCCTAGTCTTTCTACCTTGGGAAATCTACCCCCAAAATAACACTGGTCATCAAATTAACAAAAGTAATAGAAGCAAGTTCTATGAATCAAGTGATATTGTATATAGGTCACACAGAAAATAGTGAGCTATCCAAAAGAATAATGTGCAGTTTACACTTCTTGTATATTAACATGTTAATATGCACAAAAGCATATGTTCTAATGAGTACACATTATTCATTTCCCACATTAGCACAGACAGGGCCAAATCCCATTCCCACTGAAATAAGTGACTTTGATAAGTGCAAAACACTGCTCACCTTATTGTGACATTCAACAAAGATGCGTCCAAATGTGATTTCATTCCAAATGTGATGCTTTGGAATGAAAAAGCAAGACAGTATTTAAAAAAAAAAAACAACTAAAAACAATATTTTCCCCTTGTGTCTATATTTTGAACTGTGCGAATTAAACAGCAAACCCGAGTACCTGGTGGGAAGATGCAGATAAGAGCAAAAGAAGTCACTATGCCAACCAAGTCTCCACAGGCATGTTTGATATGGTGTTTATGTAATAGCTGTGGTAGGAAACAGAAGCTTAAAAATAGTTTTTCTTTTATTGGAAGCGGATTGCTTCTCTACTATTTCCTTTAGCTGCTGCCACACAACATATTCATCTGTAGCCATCAAAGGAATTATGCATGAAATAGTACCCTTCACCCAACCCCCTGTGGTTTCTACCAACAATTTAGGGAAGATGAGACCTTAACTGCAGTCCCAATGTGTGGATGTCCTCGTTTTCCACACAACATTCCTATCTCAGATAAGTTAAAAATATGACTTTTGTTTGAAGTGCCAACCAGCCATGCTAAAAAGCATGTGCTCACATTTATTTCAGTCATTGCAGTTGGAAAACTACCACCAAAAACAAAGCAGCAGTTGGATTGGCTGCTGCTGTCCAGTAATAAACAAAGCAAGTTTTCAGAAACAGTACCAACTTGATATTGTCCTTTGGTTTAACTGACAGAATCAAATCATCTGCTACAGCAATAATAAAAGCAGACTGGATCAAAAAGAAAAATTGCACCAGTTGCCTTTATTTTATTATACTTTGGGGTGCTCTAACAAAAACTCTCCCCAGAAAAATCAATAAACCAGATTGTGCCCAGCAGTCACCCATTACAGAATTAAATCCATATGCCAACACACAATGAAGAAAACAAAACTAACAAGGGATTCATTTGGCTTTGTTTGACTTTGCCTGCCAGAGAACGAGCATGCAAGGGTTGGTGTAATTTAATGCAAACCTTGGCCTATCCTGGTCATGCATATGACTGACCCTCAGGGCAAGACCATCAATTTTCTATTAAAGATCAGAGAGTTGACATATCAAAGTCAACATCTAGCTGAATAACTGCAGTAACTTGATGATAATTCTTTTGTGGATTTCAGAGTGGCTTTTCAGTAAAGTATCAGAAAGGTAGCAGTTTTCAATCCTGACCCAACAAGATCTGAATATGAAATAAAGGATTTGAGCTTGATCTCCCCATGATGTGAGGATGAATGTTCTGGTAAATGTTAACTTAGTGCTCTGAATAGCTCAGTAATAGATGGGTTTAGGCAGTAATAGGTTTAAAAAGTCAACTTATTGAATAATAATTTCATGTTGTACAAATACTATGTGTAAGAAGGGATTTGTTTTGCAAATTTTGAAATAAATGAATAGATTTGTGGTGTCCTTCACTGTTCTGGTCAGAATGTTATAAAAAGAACAGAATTAGTTTTGCTTTACAAATATCCCTCGTTTCCCTGCAATATTCTGACCATATGTCATAAATCATAAGTCTCATCTAGTTTTTGCCTCCAAATAGCTTCTTGTAAGCGTTTTTGCCCTGACAAGAATAATGATAATTAGCTGCTTAAAGAGAAAACTTGACTAATTTTCCACAGAAATATCTGCTACATGCACCACCTTGAATGTACCAGATTAAACATTACTCTTGTCAGTCGCACATTATGTCACTGCCATTGAATTGACTAGAACTTGTAAACATACAACAAATCATCATGTTTTACAAGCAAAATCCAGCATTTGAATCAGATTATAGAGTGATGGAAATCCTGGTTTGTTGGCAGCATTGGATATGATATATTCAAATTGATTTTTTTCAGTGTGAATATCAACATTTTAACTATTGCTTATTATGTGGCCACCTATGTTAACCACGAATATGAGGCCAAGTAACTGTCCATACTGAACCTTGAAGCATTTAAGCATAACTGATTCCCTGGCATTTTTAATTTTCTTGAATTTCATCTCCTTACAGGCATATCTCCATACAGTTTCCACACTTAGCCCCTTGCTGTGCACATATCCCTATCAATCTAAGAGTGGTTGTAACAGTTTAGCTGGCACAGGTCTTAAACAGGATTAATTAAATGGGTGTAAATGCATATAGACCAGTTCCAGCACCTTCCTGCTTCCAACTGGCCATGACAGCATTAGCCAAGGATCAGCGATGCAAATTAAACCAAAACAATTCAGCAAACCATTCTTTATGATTCAAAGAAAGGCAGGATAATGAGGGGTGTTATCGAAGTATGACTGTTTCATTCCATTTCCTCTGAAAAATCCTCTCCAGCTATGCTCATTCACTACATGGGACTTTTTGCCTGACTAAGGTTATGTTCTCAGGCATCTAGGATTCAGAGAGACCTTGGCAATTTGGAGGACTAGACCAAAACAAAATTTCATGAGATTCAGTAAGGACAAGCACAAAGTCATGCACTTAGGATGGGGCAGTCCCATGCACTGGTACAGGCTGGGGACCAAGTAGCTAAGCAGCAGCTCTGCAGAAAAGGACCTGGGGGTTACAGTGCACAAGAAGTTGAATATAAGTCAACAGTGTGCCCTTGTTGTGAAAAATAGCTAACAGTATACTGGGCTGCATTAGTAGGAACATTGCCAACAGATCGAGGGAAGTGTTTATTTCTCTCTATTTGGCACTGGTGAGGCCACACCTGGAGCAGTGTGTTCAGTTTTGGGCCCCCACTACAGAAAGGATGTGGACAAGTTGAGAGAGAGACCAGCAGAGGGCAATGAAAATGGTTAGTGAACTGGGGCACATGACTTCTGAAGAGGGGCTGAGGGAACTGGGCTTATTTAGTCTGGAGTAAGACTGAGGGAAGATTTATTAGCACCCTTCAGCTACCTGAAGGGTGTTTACCAAGAGAATGGAGCTAGACTATTCTCAGTGGGGGCAGATGACAGAACAAGGAACAATGGTCTCAAGTTTCAGCAAGAAAAGTTTAGCTTAGATATCAGGAAAAACTCTCACCAGGAGGATTGTAAATGATTGGAACAGGCTACTTAGAAAAGTGGTGGAATCACCATCCTTGGAGGTTTTAAGACCTGGCTAGACAAAGCCTTGGCTGGGCTGATGCAGCTGGGGGTGGTTGTGCTTTGAGCAGTGGGGTGGGCTAGATGACCTCCTGAGGTCCCTTCCAACCCTAACTTTCTATGATTCTATTTTAAGAACATAAGAAATGCCATTCACTGGTTAAGATCATACATAGCCCAGTATCAACTGACAAAGTGGCAGAGATTGGATGCTGGAGGAAGGGCAAACAGGGTATGTCCAGAATTTTCCATGCTCTGCTCCTCTCCCATTGCCTCTTGGCCAAATTACATAAAGATACATAATAATAAATAAGACTTTGAGCCATTCATCTACAGACTTTAAATTCCTTATAAAGCTACACAAAAAAGCACTGTCCCTGATTTACAGAGAGTGGAATGAATTACAGAGAAGTGACAACATTTTTAATTAATTATAGTGCTTTTCTTCACTTTCTGCCTCAAAACGTTGCTATAATTACTGTGTTTTAGCCCAGATGAAGCTGCACTTCATTGGGAGCCAAAACAAAAGGCATCCTACAGGATCAGTTTCCTTATTTTTTAATTCTATTTTGTGCTTTTCACTTGGCGTAACAACGTTAGCCTTGATTTTCAAAAGTGAGGAGCACTCACAACAGCTGTGTGGGAGTTAATGAGAGCTGCAGTCACTCAGTATCTCTGAAAATCAGCCCCAGCATAAATAAATAAATACAATTTGTGGTTATACAATCATTTCTATGGGAACAGACTGTGTAATCATGAAATAAAAGATTACAGCCCCACTGTAGGATCAAGCATAGAGAAAGGGGGAAAGGCTCCATGGTGGAAGACAGTGCTTACTCCCACATACAAATACGTTAGCTAACAATAAAGGGATTACAGAAAATCATAAGCAAAGTAAACTGCTTTTTGGATAAGTATTTTCACTAACAAAGCTGCCCCAAGGCAAAAGTTGATCTTTAAACAGAATTAGATTTTTAAGGGCAAATTTACAATTACAATTAGCTGCAATGAACAGCCAAGCCCAGAGGGAGATCTGAGTTCAGGTCCCATGTGCAGTTCCCTATGCCCTGGCAGCAGTAGCAGGGCAGCAGACACAGGAGCTTCAGAAGAAAGGAATACCCCAAGTGATGCCCTCTACACAACTTCTAGATAGCATAGATAGAACGAATACTTTCCTGGCAGAAGGAGGAGGTAAGAAGGTGGGGGACATGTGTTAGGGACAAGATAAAAATTAAAGAAATATAAATGAATTAAAAAAATGAACACAGGGGGAAGTAACTCCCCCCAGCAGAAATGAACTGCATGCAATCATTTGAGATCTCATCAGGCTGGATCCCTAGAGCTCTTATTTTTTCCCCACCAGCTCTGCTGAGTTCTCTTTAAAAAAATTTTTAATTTTGTTTCACCTGAAAAAGCAGCCTGAGAGTAATGGGGCAACTCTGAGAAGAAAAGATTGTTCAGCCCAAGATTTGCCAACCTCTGCTTTAAAGAGAGCAAACAGATGATAAAGGAAC